>NW_008333818.1:1476744-1485615 GCF_000622305.1 Nannospalax galili
TGCTTCCTCCTTCCCCCTTCCTTTCCTTCCTTTCTTCTTTACCTCCTTTTCTTCCTTCCTTCCTTCCCTTCCTCCCTCCATCCCCCCTCCCTCTGCCCTTCCATCCCTTTCCTTCCTTCCTTCTTTCCTTCCTTCCCAGTTAAGTACCCTCAAGCCCCTCTGGTAACATCTATCTCCTACTATACTCCATCTCCGGATCCTTCTTTCCCTTAGCCTCCATGTTTAAACCATCTTTTTGGAACAGATTTCATTTCTATAGGCAATGAAATATGTGTATACTTTAATAAATAAACTCATAGGTAAGTAAATATAATAAGTAACTATTATATGTTGAAAATACAGAGTGAAGAATTAAATAGAAGAAGGCACAATCTTCTATTTAAGAATTTTGAATTCTGAATTTCAAGATAATTCAGACTCTCACAGACCTAGCGGGGATTAGAAGGAGATGGCGGTTTCACTCTCACCCCACCCCTGGCTCCACCATTTGAGCCTTTTTTCCCTTTGGCATTTCCACTGGAAACTGACTAGCAAAAGAAGCCAGGACATGAAGATGACAGGGTCCAGCCCCTTAGCCACAGATCAGGGAGAAACTAGATCGGGACAAGGGGAAGGGCAGAGCAAGTGAAGAATCAGTGGTAGGAGACGAGCTTCATTAGGAGGGGGGTCAAGGACTGCTGGAGACAAGGCAGCCTTTTCCCACAGCCTGAAGGAGAGGAAGGGCCAGTCATGAAGGACACAGCATAGTGGCTGAACAGGACAGGCTCTGAGACCAACTGCTGGTCTGAAGAAAGTTCCTGCTATATGAACGTGGATGAAGTCAGCCCTTCTTTGCCTGTTTCTTCATATATGAAACAAGTCTAAGAACTGATTCTATTCCATCACACTTCATTGAAAATAAATGAGTAAATTCGAAGTACTTAGAGTAGTAGTCAGCAGTTAGTAATTATTTAATAAAGTCTTTTTATCTAGGGTAAATGTGCTATGGTCAGGACTAGAGCAACGAGGTCCATGAAAAATGCTTAGTATGTAAAACTTAGTATGATAATTCCAACGTAGATATTCATGCTGAAGAAATGCATATGGCTATGTTAAAGTAATTGATGAGATGCTCATTACAGTGTTGCTTATAGTAGAAAATGAGAAGGGGAACAGGATAAAACTAAAGATTTGCCAGACATGGTGGTACACACCTTTAATCCCAGTACCTCAGAGGCAGAGGCAGGAGGATAGATATGAGATTTAGGCTAGTCTGAGCTACATAGTGAATTTCAAGGCACCTGGGGCTACAGGAAGACCCTGTCTCAAAGGACCCCCCCCAAAAAAAATAGACATTGATGGAGTAGAATGTAACTAGTCACTGGAGGGCTTAGGAAAGTGAAGGAAAGTCTTTGAGATAAGAATGACATAGAAAATGGCCCATAATATTAAGTGACAAATAGTTTATAAATAAATAATTGACAAAATTATGTGTGGTATGATTCCATAAAAATAAATGCATATATAGTGTGAATTTGTATTTATGAAAAGAGAAAAAGTGGACAATTTATATAGTAATGAGGAGAGGTGGGACTAAATGGGTTCAATATTAATAGAATGAGGGTTAACAGCCCAACAGGGCTTGAAAGACCAGGTCTCCATATGTCTCACAAACCTGCTCCTTCGTGTACTGTGCCAAGGATTTCATATCAAGATATGATGGGTTGCTAGTGGAAAAATACAGACAATGTATTTTTGCTGTTTTTCTCTGTTCACTGTCAGATTCATTCAGAACACCTCACATTGAATCACTTTTGACCTAAATGGGAGTACTTATACAAGAAGCATGTTTTCTGGCTTTTCTAAGCCACATTGTCATTGTGCCTTAATAAAGAAGCAACCTAACTTCTAGCGTTTGTTTTAAGGCCAAGAGTAGAGTGGACCTGAGCTCCAAGAATCTGTTCCTTCAGGTGTCTCATGGACCTGTACTCCTGAGCCAGGCTTCACATGTTCTTTTATTGAAACGGTATCTCCAACATGAACTGGGGACGTAGAAGCTAGTGCCCATGCTTATTAGAGACTCTTGTCTTTGATCGCTAGACCCAGAATACCACACATATAATTATAGACAGACTTCTCAATTTTTCTCACAGTTTTAAATGAGAAAAAAACAAACAAAAAGAAAAACAAAACGTTGCTTCCAGCTTTGAAATACTAATCATGCACACCCACATGCATTCACTAACTTGGGTGGAGGGCAAGATGGGGTCCTGAGGGATTTAGGTCAGGCATCCAGGTCACAAGAGGAGCAGATAGCTCAATGAACTTGTTTATGTTACAATTTTTTGGTTACAAGGTTAGCTAAAAGTCATTAGTTCCGATTATGTCCCATATTGATCATTACTACATGCTATGTTAAAATATAAGATTCAGGTAACTTAAGATGTATGATACATAATGTACTATGTACAAGAAGCTAGCTGTTGGGGCTGGAGAGATGGCTCAGTCGTTAAGAGCATTGACTGCTCTTGCAGAGGACTTGGGTTTGATTCCCAGCACCCTCATGGTGGCTACGAACCGTCCTTAAATCCAGCTCCAGGGGAATCTGAAGACCTATTCTGATCTCTGCGGTATTGCATGACATGGGTGCACTCACATCCATGCAGGCAATACACTCATAAACATAAAAAAATTAAAAAGAAGCTAGCTGTCGTTTTCTTGATATTAAAAATTGTGAAGTGTCAAATGGTGAAGCAAAGATCCTCATCTGAGCAACTTCATCCTTGTTTTGTTATAAACAAAATACTGTCAGGGTAGCAGTGGATCTCAGGACTGAGAACAGCTCAATGAAGATAGTATAATTGTAAAAAGCATACATAACATTTGGGATAATTCCCTCTGGGTCTGTGTGGCATGTGTTTATGAGTGCACAAGGAGGCCAGAGGTAGATGTCAAGCAACTTCCCCAGTCTCTGTCCACCTCATTTTCTGAGACAGGGTCTCTTGCTGTACCTGGAGTTCACTGATTCAGCTGGGCTGGCTCGCCAGTGAGATCCAGGGACCCACCTGTCTCTGCATCCCCAGTACTGGGATGGCAAAATTGAACCTTCATGCCAGGCTCTTTTTTTTTTTACGTGGATACTGGCATTCTGAGCTCAGGTCCTCATGCTTGGACAGCAAGTACTTTATCAACTGAATCATCTTCTCAGTCCTTTTTGATGTTTGCTTTGAGACAATGCCTCACATGTTCTGGGCTAGCCTCAAACTTTCTACATAGCTATGGATGACTTTGAACTTCTAATCCTCCTCCCTCTACTTCCTGAACACTGGAATTACAGGTATATATCACTGGGCCCAATTTATGTAGGTCTGTGAATAGAACTCAAGGTTTTGTGCATGCTCTATGGACATTCTACCGAAAGAGCTACATCTCCAGTCCACAATCTCTTATATGATTCATGGTTATTTTGAAACATTGAGATATTTCCATGGTATACTCAGACCATGTGGCCAATAAAACTTTCTAATAACAAAACTTTGAGAAGCATGGCTGCTAAATTTTAAGAAGTGTTTGTTGGGGCTGAAGAGATGGTTCAGTGGTTAGGAATACCAGCTGCTCTTGCAGAAGACCTGGGTTCAATTTCCAGGACCCAAATGGTTGCCAACAACCATCTGTAACTCCAGTTCCAGGAAAATCCATGCCGTCTTCTGACCTCTGTGGGCATTGCATGACGTGGGTGCACTTACATGCATGCAGGCAATATACTCATACACATAAAATGAAAATAATAATAAATAAAAAATTTT
This sequence comes from Nannospalax galili, assembly GCF_000622305.1. NCBI lineage: Eukaryota > Metazoa > Chordata > Mammalia > Rodentia > Spalacidae > Nannospalax > Nannospalax galili. The sequence goes on from NW_008333818.1 coordinate 1,480,530, forward strand.
AAATGAATTGTTCATTTACCCGATGTAAGCAGAATGTAAGGATTTTGTATCTTTTCCTTCTGTGCTAATTCTTGTTTGCTGCTTCACATTTTTTTTCATAAAACTGTTATACTGCTTGTTTCTAAAATAGCATACCTCCCCTTCCCAAAATGGAAATCTAATCTATTTGTAATAGCCTCCTTTGTAGAATACACTGGGTGTCCCTCCGCTGTCTGCAGTCTCCCTTCAGGCCCTTGGTCACAAGGCTCCTTGACATGCCCCTGCTTGCTCTTGCCTCCTTCTCTTCCTGGCATCCACCCCTGTGCCACTATCTCCTGAAAATCCCACCAGGGCTTTATGTTCTCAGACTCTCTGTAGTTCCTAAAATCCAGCATGCCGCTTCAGACCTCCCTGTCTTAATTTAGGCTGTCTCTTGTGCTTTGTATCTTCCTCTGTCCAGTTCAGCTAGGCATCACCTCCTTCAGGAATCTTACCTGCCAGTACTCTTTCCTTCCCACCTGAGGCACAATCCTCTGTTAAGTCTCTAAGCCGGAAGGAACAGAATTCTTGTCTATCCTCCTGGTGTCCCTGGAGCCTTGGCATAGAGTTGATGCTCAGCTTACGTTATTAAACTGAAAGGTTGTGCTTCTGAGAAGGAAAAGGACAATGGCACCTCTTAGATCCACACATGGATGTTTCTCCAGCGTTGTTCTATGTCTTGAAATGCTTTCTTAAGAGACTCATCATAAAGAAAGACCTGCATTGCTCCGTAGCTAACAGACAAAGACCTAGCGGTGAGCTGCCTGCTTTAGGTGGTGTCGCCATCCTAATGCTGGCTGGATAGATCCAGCAGCCTTTAAAATCAACAGCGCATGTGCAGCACAGTGCAGTGCCAAAGCGAAAGGCGAGGGAGAGAAGCGGGCAGCAGCGTCTAAGCCTCACGATGCGGTGATGCGGTGATTGGTTCCATTATCAATTGTGAATTTAAAACTTTCGTCTTCCTCCACCTCCGTCATTCTTCGTTATGTTCCTTGAAGACCCGCGGCCTTCGCAGTTTCCACCACCCATCTTCAGGCCGTCATTGACTCCCATGTGGATGTATTGTCACCCCCCTTATCTTAACCTGCAGCCCTGTTTGTTTCCTCTCACCCTCACTGTGTAGTCTCACAACCAGCAGACACAGTTGCTAAAATAAAGGCTCTATGTGAGAGCGTTTTCACTTTTGTCTAATCATCTACTGAACGACATCCAAAAACTTTAGATTAACAATCAGTATTCTCTACTACCCATTTCCATGGTGTTTCTTGTGTAAGTTGAACAAGAACCCAATGCTTATTTAAAATACCTCAATTCCTAGGAATAGCTAGCTAAGCTAGTATCTGCAGCTGCAAATGATATTGGCAAACTTCTGGACATTTCATTTTTATCTGTAATTTTGTTATTGTTTATAAATGTTATAATTATCCATAATGTCTATATTATGACTTAAAGAAAATTTTCCCATGCCTCCCCATTTGTGTCTACTATTTTATTTACATGAGTACCTGTGAAAGATGTATTTTTTTAATGGTCTCAGAAACTGTAATATTATGTACAAAGCAGGCAAACAGTACATATTTGTTAAATAAGGTGTTTGAAGTTCATTACATAAACATTTCTCCAAATAACTTTTTTTGGGGGTCTTTTTGAGACAGGGTCTCCCTATAGCCCGAGCTGACCTGGGACTCACTATGTAGGCCAGGCTGGCCTTTAACTCACAGAAATATGCCTGCCTATGTCTCCCTAGTGCAGTAAATAACTTTTTCAAAGGATATTTATTGTTATTTATTAACAAATAACTGTGAAAATTAAAAGCTAAAACAACTCTATGGTTCTCTGTATTATTAAAATGCAAATGATATACAAAAATAGTACATGACACATTAATGTTGTTGAGCCTGGACATATGAATTCATCAATGATATTGTCTTCTGTTAAGGATTTAAACCAGCACAACTCCAGAATGGTGGTTTCAAGCAATGGGAACTCGTTGCTCAGTCAACATAAAGTATCATTTTTTTTTTACAAAATTTTATTGAAAATTTCATATATGCATATAAGATGTTTTGATCAAATGCATGCCCACTCCCTTTACAAAATTTTATTGAAAATTTCATACATGCATATAAGATGTTTTGATCAAATGCATGCCCACTCCCTCACAAAATTTTATTGAAAATTTCATATATGCATATAAGATGTTTTGATCAAATGCATGCCCACTCCCTCCTCTCCAACATTTCCACCCTCTGAAGAGGTAACCCTAAAATCTTTTAAGGAATAGATCAAGCTTCCAAATACTTTTGATATTTTTCACCTTGGAACAGAGAATGTTCCTAACAGTCCCAAGGACATTTTGACTTTTAGCCAAACAACTGGCTACATTTCTTTGGAGTCTTTTTACCCTAACTGCCTAGCCAATTCCTATCTCCTATTCTTATCATGCCAGACTCTGAAGGGGTTACCCAAATTGCCACTAGGGAATCAGGACACAGACCACTCTGGCTTCTTCCAGGATGAACAGTGACACAGGATGGAGCAATTGGAGTACCTCTTCAGTGGGTCTATCTAAAAGACTCCCAAATAGCATAACTCTTGTCTCTAATGGGAAAAGAAAGTCTTTGAATCATGAATGGGAGATGTGAAGGAGAAGTAAAGGTAAGAGTTCTAGACAGAGAACTAGAAAAATGTCAGAATAGGGAAAATTTTCAAATGTTCATGTGAGAGTCCATTGGAGTTTCTTGAAAAGGACTTCCAAAAGCATCCCTCTGTTGGGTTCTTCCTCATTTTTCTTTTAGCCTTCCAATGCTGGACTAGTTGGCTGGGACAAGTGGCTGGATACTCAGGTGAGGATCCAGTGACCCTGCTTGGCACTCCTTTAATGAACGAGCACAACTGTCAACAAGCCCAGTTGTGACTATGTTTAGCAACCAGGATCAGCAGAAGTCGTGATGATGGTAGTTATTTCATGCAGAAGGGACTGCTGTATAGCATCATCTTATTAAAAGGACCTGGAATTTAAAAGGATTTGGTGCTAGGAGCCACATATGAGGGAGAACATATGTCATTTGTTTTTCTGAGTCTGTGTTACTTCATTTAGTATAACAGTTTCTAGATCCACCCATTTACCTGAAAATTTCATTATTTCATCTTTCTTTACTGCTGAATAGAACTCTATTGTGTAAATATATCTCATTTTTGTTAAACACTTGTCAGTTGCAGAACACTTATGTTGCTTTCGTCTCTTAGGTATTGTGAAAAGAGCAGCAACAAACATGGTTGTACAAGTGTCTCCACAATAGGATGAGTTCCATGATATATGCCAAGGAGTGGTATAACCGGGTCATATGGTAGGTTTGTTTCTCGTTTTGTAAGAGTTCTCCACACTGTTTTCCACAGAGGCTGCACGACTTTGCAATGCCACCAGCAGTGGATGAGTGTTCCCCTTTCCCCATGTCTTCTCCAACCTTTGGTATCACTTGTTCTCTTGATCCTAGCCAGTCTGATTGGGGTAAGGTGATACCTTAGGGTGATTTTAATTTGCATTTCCCTAATTACTAATAATGAACACTTTTTGAGATGTTTCTTAGCCGTCTTTATTTCTTCCTTCGAGTACTCTCTGTTTAGATCTTTAGCCCATCTTTTCACTGGGTCATTTGGTTTCTCGATTCTTTGTTTTTTGAGTTCTTTATATATTCTGGATGTTAAACCTCTGTCAGATGTGTCACCAGTGAAGATTTTTTTTCCCATTCTGTGGGGTTTTTTTTCACTTTTTTGATTGTTTCTTTTGCTGTACAGAAGCTTTTTATTTTAATGGGGTCCCACTTATTGATTGCTGACCTTAATTCCTTAGCAACTTTTGTCTGATTTAGAAAATCCTTTCCTACACATGTATCCTGTAAGTTACTGCCAATATTTTCTTCTAATAGTTTCAGAGTTTCAGGCTTTACGTTGAGGTCTTCGAGACATTTGGAGATGTCTTTTATGCAGGGTGAAAAATAGGGGTTTAGTTTCATTCTTCTACAAGTGGAGATCCAGTTTTTCCAGCACCATTTGCTGATCCTCCATTGTGTGCTCTTGGCACCTTTGTCAAATATCAGGTGGCTGAAATTGCATGTACTCAGGTTTGTATCTTCAGTGATGTTCCATCTATCTATATGTCTGTTTTTGGCCAGTACCATGCTGTTTTTATGACTATGGCTCTGTAATATACTTTGAGATCTAGTATAGTAGTCCCTCCAGCATTGCTCTTTGTGCTCAGGGTAGCTTTGGCTATCTGGGGTCCTTTGTGCCTCTATATGAATTTAAGGATGAATTTTTCTAATTCTGTGAAGTATGTGATGGAGATTTTGATTGGGATTGCATTGAATCTATACATTGCTTTTGGTAAGATGGTCATAATTAACAATATTATTATATTAATTATTTCAATCCATGAACATGGGAGGTCTTTCCATCTCCTAGTGATTTAAAATTTTCATTGTAGAGTTCTTTGGTTTCTTTCGTCAGATTTCTTCCAATATATTTTAATTTTTTGCAGCAACTGTGAATGGGAGCATGTCCCTATATTCTTTCTCCAATTGCTTGTTATTTGTATATAGAAAGGCTATTGATTTCTGTAGACTGATTTTATAACTTGCCACTATACTGAAAACGTTGATCAGTTCTAGGAGTTTTCTGGCGGAACTTTTGGGATCTCTTAGGTATAGTATCATATCATCTGCAAAAAGGGCTAGTTTGACTTCTTCTTTTCCAATTAGTACTCCTTTAATTTCCTTCTCCTGTCTTATGGCTCTAGCAGGAGTTTCAAGCACTATGTTGAAAAGGAGTGGAGATAGTGGACAGCCTTGTCTGTTTCCTGATTTTAATGGGAATGCTTCCCGTTTTTCTCCATTTAGAATGATGTTGGCTGTGGGTTTGTTGTATATGGATTTAATTATGTTGAGGTATGTTCCCTCCAGTCCAATTCCCTCTAGGACTTTGAACATAAATGCATGTTGTATTTTGTCAAAGGCCTTCTCTGCATCTATTGAGATGACCATGTGGTTCTTGTCTTTGAGCCCATTTA
>NW_008333818.1:1486814-1487692 GCF_000622305.1 Nannospalax galili
GGTGGGGTATTGAAGTCCCCTATTATTACTGAGTCATAAAGTCCTGTAGTGTTTTTATGAATTTTGGTGCACCAGAATTTGGTGCATACATGTTAAGGATTGTAATATCTTCTTGGTTAACTGTTCCTTTGATCAGAATGAAATGACTCTCTTTATCTCTTCTGATTAGTTTTACTTTGAAGTCTATTTTGTCAGATACTAGAATTGCAACCCATTTGTTTCTTAGTGCCATTTGCTTGGAACATTCTTTTGCATCCTTTTATCTTAAGGTAGTACCTGTGTTTGAAGGTGAGATGGGTTTCTTGCAGACAGCAAAGGGATGGATTTTGTTTCTTAATCCATTTGCTTAGCCTGTGCCTTTTGACTGAGGAATTCAGTTCATTGATATTTAAGGTTATTATTGAAAGGTGTGTATCGTTTGCTGTCATTTTGATTGCTGTTTGTGCTCTCTGTGTAATTTTGTGTTTCCTAGATTATATCTTTATTTATTTTCTTTCATTGCCCCAAGGTATAGTTGTCTCTCTCTCTGCTCTCTGTATTGCTTCAAGTATTCATTGAAGGGCTGGTTTTGTGGACATGTATTCTTTCAGGCTATTCGTGTCATGGAAGATTTCTTTCCTCCTCAACTGTAATAGACATTTTTGCTGGGTATAGTATTCTGGGCTGGCATCTACGGTCATTTAGAACTGGAAATACCTTGGTCCAGTCTCTTCTGGCTTTCACAGTTTGCATTAATAAGTCAGCTGTAATTCAGATGGGCTGTCCTTTGTATGTGACTTGTTGTTTTTCTTTTGCTGCTTTGAGTAGTCTCTCTTTGTTCTGTACATTTGGTGTTTTTACTATGATATGTAGTGGGGCGTTTCTTTTCTGATCCTATT
>NW_008333818.1:1487739-1497052 GCF_000622305.1 Nannospalax galili
TAATTTTGGGAAATTCTGTTCTACAATCCTGTTTAAGTTCTGGTCAATACCATTAAACTGAAATTCTTCTCCTTCCTTTATTCTTATGATCTGTAGATTTGGTCTTTTCATGGTGTCCCACATCTCTTGAATATTCCATTCCTGTGTTTTTTTTAAAATTTTCCATACTCTTTGCTTGAGTGGTCCAATTCTTCCACTTTATCCACCAGAGTTGATATTCTGTTTTCCATTTCATTCATTTTGGAGGTGAGGTTTTCCTCTATTGTTTCAAGTTGGCTTATTGAGTTTTGCACTTCCTTCTTCATTTCTGCCTGAGTTTTCTTCAGTGTTTCTATCTTTTTTGTGAATTCATTCAGAAGTTTATCCCTATCTTCTTTTAGCTCTTTCGGTTGTTTGTTCGTGTGTTGTGTTTTTTAAATTCGTTGAATTCCTCGATCATGTTTACAATTGTTCTTTTAAATTCAGTGTCCTGGGTTATCTTTAGGGGGTTCTCCTTGTAGAACTCTTCTACAGGATTGGTGGGTTTTGCTAGAGACATAGTGTTTTGGCTTTCCATTTTATTATTCTTTCATTGTGGTTTTGGCATGTGAATTTCTTTTGTTGATTATGATTCTGATATAAGAATTAAGTTGAAGTATGCTTCTGTTTGTATTATCTGGGTGCCTAGATCCTTTTTTTTATTGTTGTTGGTTATGTAAAGCTGGTTGGTACAGGGTTCAGGTTCTGTCAGGTTTATTTTGGAGGGAACCGATGCCTTCACATCAGCTATTCAGGTGTACCCACAGGATCCAGGCTCTCGCAGGCAGTCTTGTGCATTGTCAACCCTATGCCAGAGGGAGGCCAGAGGGGGGCCAGAACTGGCTCTCTCTGGTGGTCTGTTGAGATCCCAGCCTTAGCCTACCAAAGCAATATCTGCTCTGGGGCTTTGGGAGGAGCCTCCCAAAAATCCCAGGTTGGGGGGATGGTATGGCTAAATTAGGGAAAGCTCACCTCCACATAGAGGCAGGATCCAGGGGCTGTCAGGCTGTCCCCTGGGTTCTCAGGCCCTCTGGTGGTTGGTGCCAGAGGGAGGCCAGAACCCTGCAGTCTCTGGTCTCCTGCTGAGCTCAGAGCTGCTACCCCAATGGAGGAGGTCCGAACCCACCCTCTCAGGCTGTCGGCTAGCATCTCAGCCTTAGCTTACCTCATAAAGTATCGGTTTTAAAAGACAATTTCTAGAGGTCTATCACATAGCATAATGTCTCTAGTTAACATTATATTATGTGCTTCATGCCAAAAAGAGAGCATGTTAAATGTTTTCACCAAACAAAAAGCAAAGCAAAAACAAAACCAAAAATCACAATAGGACACAAGGACTTTTGTGGAGGAATTGGATGTTTTGTCCATTGATTGATTTGTGGGCATCATAGGTGTGTGCATAAATCTATAATGTTCTCCAATGACAACTATTAAACGTGACTACTTAACTATTCACAATATTCATTTCTACCACTCATTTTAAAACGCTATCAACTTTTTCAATGGGTGTTGGTTCCATCTAGTGGGGACTGTGAGTAATCTTAAGTAAGTAGGATCAGGACAGTTAATGCTGACACAGGCCTGAACCATCACCTGGTACAGCACTCTCTGTTGTACAGGAGAATGATCTTAGATATGAAACTAAGAATTTTCTCAAGAGGTACACAATGCCAAACATCCATTATGTGAAACACACTTTTGGATGGGATACACGGTTATTGTAAAGCATGATCCTTAACCTCAAATACTCTAATCATCAATATGAAGACATGGATATGAATTAAAGTCTGTCAATAAAACATATGAATTATTCAATGAATAAAAATTGCTGAATAAACTATACAGAATCCTGTTTAAACAATTAATAAGAATTTAAAAAGCTGGAGTTGGAGAGATGGCTCTTTGGTTAAGAGCACTGGCTGCTCTTGCAGAGGACCCAGGTTCAGTTCCCAGAACCCATATGGCAGGTAACAACTGTTATCACTCCAGTTCCAGGGGCTCCAACACCCTCTTCTGACCTCTGTGGGCATTGCATAGCACAGGTACACTTACATACATGCAGGTACACTTACATGCACTTATACACATAAAAAATAATAAAAAATATTTTTAAAAAGAATAAGAAAAGCATAATGAATAAATAAAAACAAAGTTTTGGGGAGAGATAAAGTTTTCATTGGATTTTGAAAGCTCTGTAGGATTTAACAGCTAGAGAAGTAAGGAAGGAGTGTTGACTGTGAAAGAGAGGAGGGGAGAACTCATTAGGAGACAACTATCCTGGGGTAAGATGAGAGAGGAGGAAGTATTAAGGAACAAGTGAAATAGTATCAATAAACTATGAAGGAGTGCTTTAAATCCACAATTTAAAGCATTATATTTAGCTAGTACCATGCATGAAATCAGAGCTAGTCATTTAAGTCTCTAAGTAATAGTGGCTAGATTTAAAAATCATAAGTATATATAAATAGTAAATAAAAGAGAAATTTCATAGTGATATATGAATGGGTATTTCTAACTTGGAAAGATATTTCAGCTGAAGGCCTACACATTGCTTTAAAATGAGTTATATTTCAAATAGCTTAAAGGAACATGATAATAACGTGCTCTGAGAAACTGTGTAGCAGATTCAAGAAGGTGCTGAGGACGACAAGCCACAGACACAGGCAAAGAGTTTAAACAGAGTTACAGCCCGGCATTGAGTCGAAAATGATCAATACTAAGTAGTTCAACATTATTTGACATTATATATGATTTTTAAAGTACAAAATTACAGCATTAAAAGAAGGGAGAAGCTAGTTATGCTGTCACTGTCTTTTTAATTATTGAAATTGCATTTTACTTTGTTTTAGGTACTCTAAGTTCTATCGTCCTCACATTTCTCAAACATGTTCCTTTTATAATCAGAAAAATGTGCACTTAAAACCTGAATACATGAAGGAGCTCTGTAGATCTAATTTACATTAAATGTTTATTTATCATCATGGTTTAACATCCAAAGTGAACAGTGCAAACATTTCTCATGCTTTAGCATGCCTTGAAAATGGTTAAGATGTCTGGGAGACATAACTATGTAAAGTGAGAGTCATAATCCAATTGTGTTTTCTGGGACTGTCTGAGCACATTTACTATACAATCCATCCTGGCCTCCTAAGTTGAGATGCCAACTTCGTCATAAAATCTCCAGTACCTATTTATCTACTTAAAGTCTTTTCATTTGGGTTCATTTATACATGTGTCTCTCTAACCATGCATCAGTAACATAGTGTTTAAATCATGATAATGTTATGATGTTTGAAAACACGAAAGAGCCAGACTTCCTCAGAGTTCTTCTCTTATTGAATTTTCCTGTTTTTGAAATTCCTTTTACTTTTCCATATTATTTTAGCATCATTCTACATAAGTTAAAAACAAACAAATTTCAGGCTGGAGAGATAGCTCAGCGGTTAATGGCAGTGACTGCTCTTGCAGAAGACTCAGGTTCGATTCCCAGCACCCATATGGCAGCTACGAACCGTCCTTAACTCCAGTTCCCCGGGAATCTGAAGCCCTCTTCTGACCTCCGCAGCACTGCATGGCATGGGTGCGCTCACATACCGCAGGCAATACGCTCATACACATTAAAAAAATAGAGCGAGAGAGAGAAAAACAAAACAAAACAAGTCTTGTAGCTTCCTACACTGGGATTGCACGCTGTTTTCTGAACGTTTAGGGGAAATTAGCATATTTAGAATGTGCAGGTTCTAGTCAAGAGCTGACAAGGTTTGGTACTTGGCCAGGATTGTGCATTCTCATTAAACAGCATTGACATTTTCATGTAATATTTACATGTTTTGTTCAGTTTGAAATTTTAAGATATTTTGGAACTTTAATCTTCTGATGCACCATTCAGCTGGTGTTTGCCAGGTGTGTTGCCACCCATGCTTCTGTTTCTAAACATTCTAAAGCTCTTTGCTTTACCTCTTTCTTGTAAACATAGTAAAGCTGAGCTTTTCAACTATAATACAATCTGTAAAATTCATTTTGTTAGGTAGGTAGTTTTTCTATTGGCATTTGTTATTACGAGTGAAAAGTTTATTTTAGCTTCTATTATGCTGATCTTAGCAGATTTAAAGCTCTTTAGAAAATCTATCCGGTATCTTTATTCATGTGGGAAATGGAAATCAAAATTATTTTGAGCTTCCATCTCACCCCAGGCAGAATGGCTACTGTCAGAAAAACAATAAAATAAAAAATGTTAGTGATGATGCAGGAGGGGTAGGAACATTGTCCACTGCTCCTTGGGACGTTAAATAGCTCAGCCACTGCAGAAATCACTATAGAAACTCAATTCCTAAAGAAAAAAGGTAACATAGAACTGCCATGTAGATGTAGTTATACCATTCCTATATATATTTTATATGATATATATAGCATATTATGTATAATTTACATTAGTGTCTGTGTACATAAAAAGATATCTTTTATGTCATGGCACTTCACAACAGCCAAGCTCTGGAGTCAGCTTAAGTGCACATCAAAAGAGGAGTGAAAAAAGAATACACAAAATGGCCTATTTATTCAACCATTGATATGTCACATTCAGAAAAGTCAATGGAGCTAGAGGTCATCATGCCTCAAGCACAGGAAGACAAGCATCACATGTTTTCTCTAATTCATGGAAACAAACACCAAATGATGACCTGAAAGTAGGAGTATTAGAGAAGGGGAAGAAAGCCAAATGGAGGATGGGAAGAGAGTAGGAAAAAGGTTGGCTGTGCTCAGGGCACAACGGACGCATGTGTTGAAATGTCATAGTGTGAAGTTCTTGTAGATTGAAAACCTAAATGTAATATGAGAGAAACAGAATTCTCAAACATTGTCCTATGAATGGTACTACCCCCAAAGGAAAACTATGCTGTGAATTTTACTTTGTGTTACTGATAATAATTTGAAAGAATGCAGTATCATTCTAGAAGTTACATTTTAGGTCTCTGCCTTCCTTCTCTCTTTTCTTCTCAATAATTTGATTTTTTAACCTCTTGTTGGAGTGGGACTGCTCTGTTTTGTTTCTGTGGTACTGGGGATTGAACCCTGGGTCTCATGCATGCTAGGCAAGCACTCGACCACAAAGCGATATCCCAGCCAAGATGTATATTTTGGATGACAGTCTTCATCTTCTGTTTTGTCATGTTGAGTTAATTATCTACTGCTGGTAGGTAATTACTTGCTGTAAACGATCATGAAATCTACATGCTTGTTTTCCTGCATTCCTTCTCTCTGCCCCGCCTGAGTTCTGATCAGTATATTATCATCTCTGGTGTTTATTCCTATGAAGTACATGTATTCAGCTCTTTCACTTGATTTTCAAGATCTAAGAGAAATACTTTTCTCTCCAGATGTTAAAGATGAAGAAGCCAAGGCTGGAGAGATGGCTCATCAATAAAGAGCACTGGCTGCTTTTACAGAAGACCTGGATTCAGTTCTCAACACACACATGGCAGCTAACACCATTTGTAACTCTAGTTCCAGGGAATATTTTACCCTTTTCTGGACTGTGTTGGTATTGTATCACCTGGGTGAACTTATATATATGCAGGTAAAACATGCACACACATAAAATAAAAATAAAAAAGATGATGAAGCTGTGACGTCCTGTCTTCTTTTTGTCCCAATCTTATTTATTTTTATTTCTCTATTTTGGGGGCATGAGTTTAGAATTTGCATTCTTCCTTATGCTGACCATCATACTTATATTCTTCATAGCCACTGTGCTCGCTGCCAGTCATTTCATCATACAGACTGATGTTCTCTGAACTGAGTGGTAGTCTACACCATTATGCCCTCTTGTTAAGTAGATTCTGTGCTCGCTGCCAGTCATTTCATCATACGGACTGATGTTCTCTGAACTGAGTGGTAGTCTACACCATTATGCCCTCTTGTTTGGCTCCCACTGTTCGGCTGCATAGAAAGCTTGAGTGATGTTTTCCCACCTGGATACTATAGACACTTCACAGAACTCCTCATTGGATACTTCTTTGGTAATGTCTTTGTTCAGTCTGACTCTGTAAGTAGTTGTTTCTTTTTTATTTATTTATTTGTTTTCTGAGATAGTATCAATATGCAGCTCAAACTCATTTGAACTTGGGATCCTCCTGCCCTCATCCCTCCAAAATGCTAAGTAGATTTCTTTTGGTGTCTAGTTAACCATGTTTTCATTATCTTTTTATTATAGTGATATTATGAAGATGTATCATTACATTATTTCTATGTGTCAATTTCCCAGGAGCATGTTTTACCTTTTTAATCTCTGAATTCGTGTCTTTAATTTAAATTGTATGTTAAAAATGTCTTTATCGAGAGACGGATTAGCAGTTAAGAGTCCAGGCTGCTCTAGCAAAGGACCAGGGTTTGATTTCCCGCACCCACATGGTGGCTAATAGTCAACTATAACATAATTCCAGTTCCAGATGATCTGACACCCTCTTCTGACCATGGGCATTACATGACACAGATGCACTTACACACATGCACACAATACACTCATATGTATAAAATAAATATAATAGATAAAATATTTAAAATATTTTATGTAATGATTTAAAACTTCTAGAAAATAAATGCAGTATACATAATGTACTACCTTTTTATCTATTTCAAATTTCTTTCTTTCTTTCTTTCTTTCTTTCTTTCTTTCTTTCTTTCTTTCTTTTTTTAGTGTACAAAGTCTGTTCTTTTATTTTGATTTTTTAAAAGCATACTGAGGAGTTATAAAGCCCGAGCTGAAATATCACTGCCAAGTGAGTTCATCAAACTCAGTGACAGATGACGTGGAGGGTTTTGACTCTCAGGCATTCATCTCATGACTTCCACCATGAAGTCTCTGATGAGGCAGCAAGGCAAGGAGGTTAAATATTTCTCTCATATTCTTAGGATTCATTAACATGTCATACCCCTAAAGCAACTGCTGATTCATTGATGGCTCATCTGATTTATCTAAAAGAACCTTCAGCCAGACATCAATGCCCATATTTTTTAAGAATGTTCATTGTTCTATTGGACCCAGAGAGACTACTTTTCCTTGTACCATTCTGCGCAGATAACTGGTAGGTCTGTCGGAAGGTATCTCTCTTTGTTCCATTGTGACCGTAATCAGCAATCAGTGCAGCACCTCCAGTTAGGGCAATGCATTGAGAAAGTTCCTGAATGATAACCCCAGCATCAGGACATACTTCCACATGGTCCCTTGTTTCATCATATTGTGTGAAGGCATCTGCTGGGGTGGCACAAGGAGCCAAAACAAACTTCAGTTTATCAGAAACTTCTGATCAATATCAGTGAGTACTTCTCTCCATCCTTGTGGTGTTTTCTGAAATTTACGCACAGGAAGAACATCAAAAATTCATGTGCCAGATAAAAGCTGTACCCTTTTGGAACATCCTTCAGATCTCGGTACCAGAAGATGGAAGCCCAAATTTAATAACATCTTTCATATAAACCAGGGATTCAGCATCTCTCTCCAAAGGGATCTTCTTTTCAATCAGCATCAGTGCTTGAATCTCACTTAACTTTTGCCTCACCTCTAGGAGATGTATTGAAATGTCACAGTTCTTCAGCACAGACTCAAGCTGACTGAGTACCCTCGAAATATCTCCTGAGGGTACCCTGACCTGGGCCTAGTTCTACCAGCTGAAAAGCTGCACTTTTCCCAGAACTAATCCATTCACTCACAAATCATATCCCTAGTAGCTCTCCAAAGATTTGACTTATTTCAGGTAAAGTGATGAAATCTCCTTTTTCTCCTAGCATACATGATGTATATAATATCCCTTTAATCCCACACTCAGGAGGCAGAGGCAGAGGCAGATCTCTGTGTGATGGAGGACACCCTTGTCTACCTAGTGAGTTCCAGGTCAGCTGAGGCTACAGAGAGACCCTTGGCTGGGTTGGTCAACACCTCCTTCATGTATTCCGCCACAGAGATGAGGCCAGCAGACTTAATTTTATACGTAAGATGCCACAGCATTAGTGTCAATAAGTTCCTTTCTGCTGGCTCATTCCCAGAACTGAAGCATTTCCCTCTCCAAAGACAGGGAATGACCACGCAGACCACCCCACCTATTCCACATTTCTTAAGCTCAGTGCTCTGTGTATTTGCAACAGTGGCTCCATTCTAATGTCCATTCAATTTCAACTTCATTTCTGGATTATTTTTGCATGGTTTCTCACTTCTTTAAATATTATATTTTCATTCTTCATTTCCTCCTCCAATATCAACATGTATTATAAGTCAGCTTCCCATTGTTTTAAAAAGTACCTGAGACAGGAGCTAGAGAGATGGCTCAGTGGTTAGGAGCACTGACTGCTCTTGCAGAAGGCCCAGGTTCAAATCCCAGCACCCATATGGTGAGAACCATCTGTAACTCCAATTCTAAGGAGTCCAGTGCCCTTGTCTGTCCTCTGCAGGCATTGTAGAGCATGGGCACACTTACACACATGTGGGCATAACACTCATACACATAAAATAAAAAATAAATAAATAAAATGCATGAGATGATCAACTCATAAAGAGAAAAGTTTCATTTTGCTCAGAGATGTGAAGTGTGTTAAGGTTCTCTAAAGAAATAGAATTGGTAAAATTTATCAGATTAACTCACAGTCTAGAGTCTTAGTAGTCCAACAATGGCTAAAACACACTGGAGGGGCTGAGAATCCATAGTCACTCAGTCCATGAGACTGGATGTCTCAGTAGTCCCAATCTGGGGCTGAAGGTCTGATAAATTCCAAAAGATCGGCTAGTCTTCAGTCTACAGCAGCAAGACAAACTCACCAGTGAGAGAGAAGGCAAACAGCAAAAAGCAAAGTGCCATCCTCTGCCATCAGAAGGTAACACCCACATTTAGGGTGTGTCTTCCAGCTTCAGATGACCCAATCAAGATCTCTCTCATTTCAGTTAATCCCAGATCCAGTCAAGTTGACACCCAGGATTAGCCATCACATGAAGGCTTAGTTCTATGATCTGTTGGTTCTATTGATTTTGGGCCAATGACAAATCATTACAGCAGCAGTGTGTCAAAACAGGTTACCTCAAGGCCACAGAGAGAAAAGGCAAAGGGTCACCTGCTAAACCTTTCAACAACATGCTATCAGCTACTGGGGGACTTCCTACAAGGCCCTGCTTCTTAAAGTTTCCCCCTCTTCTCAATAGCATCCCCGGCTTGGATCAAGGTTTAACATATGGGGAACACATTAAAACCATAACAACCTATTCCCCTTAAATTCTTTAATCTTGGCAAAGACATGAGTCATTATAGAAAAA
>NW_008333818.1:1497403-1502147 GCF_000622305.1 Nannospalax galili
ATTTTTGATTTCAATCTTTAAGATGGTCCATAAATGCAGTGCTTGCATACCTACTGTTTGGCATTTCTAAACAGAAGAAAGCTGCAGTGTGTTTCTATAAAGAAAATATATGCAGAATAACCTTCAATACACAATAAGTTCAATGGAATGAAAGATATAGAAAAGTCACTCCATTTTCATAAACATGATGACAATTGATAAAAAAAAAAGAAAGAAAACCAATAAAAAAAACAGTGATAATGGGACTGAGAAGACCCAGAGGTTAAGAGCACGGGCTGCTCTTGCAGAGGCCTGGGTTTGAGTCCCAGCACCCACATGGTGGCTAACCATCATCTGTAACTCCAGTTCCAGGGGAATCCAGAGCCCGCTTTTGACCTCTGCAAGCATCGTATGACATAGATGCACTTATATACATGTAGGCAATACACTCATACACATAAAATAAAAATTGTAAATAAAATGTTTTTTAATTAGTGATAATGAGTATACGTAACAGATAGTACCACTGTGAGGCTGAGACTCAAGAAATCCATGATCATGTTATCCTGGATCAAGAAAATGTTAAAAACCTGCTCAGCTAGCACTGGCTTGCTCACACATTCCACAACAAATACATCCTGAAAAATGTTCAATTTGCAGTCAAAATGGGTTGTACAGATAAGAAAGATGTGGGAGAATTTAGAAAGTACCTGCCAGGTGGTACAGAGAAAAGGGGTTATGTGGAAGAGTAGTGATGGAATTTTCTTGCTTTACAAGGACATCAGCAATGGGCTATACATGGTGCAAACAGCTCTTCAGTTGATGAAGCGCTGTGGTCAAGGGTCTGCAGGAACAACATAACCATACATTTTCTGTATGAGAAGCAGCTCAGTATTTGTTTACCCAGTGTTTTATAGCACAAAACTGCCATAAACAGTGAGCCTCAACAGTGCTGTCATGGTTCCTTTGAACTGTCTTTGAAGCAGATGACATTTTGCTAAATAGTGGTACTGCAGTGGATTAATAAAACAGAAGAGCCAAAGTCATAGAATATTCCCTCATGATCCAGAGTTTTATGTGTATCTGAGTTTTACTGTCTCACAGACGCCAGATGAATGCCTCTATATGGCTTCTTTTGAAAATACAAATTTTCTCCTTCCAGCCCTTCTTCACAAAGAGCATCCTCTTCACGCAGATAAGACAGTCTTTGTGGTTCATGTTTAGTCCATCTTTTCTATCTCTCTCATTCAAGCCAGGTCCATGGCTGATCTTGCAGGCAGCATTTGTATTGAGTTCATGATGGCTTCAGCTCACTGCTTAGAGAGGTGGAAGGAACCAAAACAGTCCAGTGATCTATGTGTTAAAGAAACAGAGTTCATTGCTCATATGAGAGTACAGCAATGGTGACAGCATGTACAAAACCCACGCAAACTGAATCAGACAAAAGCCCAGCATAGAACTGGGGACATGGACAGGAGTCCCCAACCTTAGCTGAGGAACTGTCTGCTGACTACTGCTGAGTTAAGGGAGAGTTTATCTTCTTTAAGGGACTGATGCTAGATAGGCTGACTAAGCTCTAGTGAATGAACTCATGCCAAGGGACATCTCCGTACACAAATTTGACTTGACTCAATAGGCCTTAACATATGGCAGCATGCACAAAATCCGGGGTGGCATAGGGGTTCACATAGGGGAAGGGGACTATTTAGATGATTAATATGCATTGTATAAAATGAACAACAGAGTTCAGGCTCCAGGAATGCTACACTGGTTAGTGTTTACAGGAACAGAGAGAGAAATCCAGAGAGGGAAAAAGAGAGCTTCTGAGATCCACAGAGTGCTCCTCAAATTGGAAGCTGAGTATGTGTCTAAGAAAATTAGTGTGGCTATGATATATAATTGTTCATTTACACAGTGCCAGGAACAGTACCTATTCCCATCAGTTGAAGTGAAAATACTTCTTCACCTATGTACCACTGAGTCAAGTCCTAGAAAAGTGGGACAGAATGAGAGAAATGATCACTGGAATCAATCATTGGAGTAAAAAAATCCCAGTTTTCCCTGTTGTTCTGAACTAAGCAAAGATACCTAGCAGGCTTCCAAAAGAACAGATTATTGTCACAGTTTAGTTGCTTTCAGAATGATACTCAAGTATAGTTATGGGAAACTTAAGAAGATATCAAGGGCAAAACAGTAAGAAATTGCGTCTTTAATCCAAGCAAATTTTTTCAGATATTCACAAAATCAGGAAAATATGATCCAGGAAATGCTGTACCTAGATGCAGAACACAGATGATGGATTTAGAAGATATGATGCGATAGGCATTCACGAAGGCAAAAGAGCTGGGTGGTGTTTCAGTGGATAAGAGGGACTGTTGTGCAAGCATGAGGATCTGAATTTGAACCCTGGGACCCAAGTAAAAGAGCCAAGCATTGCTGCACATACCTGAAATCCCAGAGTTGAAAGGCCAACATAGCTCAATGGCCAGCCTATGGTAGAAATTGGTAGAAAATGGAAAGCAGTGTAGAGAACCCTCAAGAAACTAAAAGTGAACCTACCTTATGATCCAGTGATACCACTCCTTGGCATATACCCAAAGGACTCATCGTACTGTAGAGATACCTGTATATCCATGTTTATTGCTGCTCTCTTCACAATAGCTAAGAAATAGAAACAACCTAAATGTCCCTCAACTGATGAACAGTTAATGGAAATGTGGTACATATACGCAATGTGTACTGCTACTCAGCAGTAAGATGAAATTATGAAATTTTCAGGTAAACGGATGGAGCTAGAGAGTGTTATACTAAGTGAAGTAACACAAACACAGAAAAGCAAACAATGTATGTTCTCCCTCATTTGTGGATTGTAGCACCAAATCCCTTATATGTGAGTATATCAATTCTGATGTAACCAGGAGCCAGGCAAAAGGAAAGGATACATGGAGTAAAGGAAAAGAAACAACCTGAAAGGGGGACAGTAGGGAACAGATGTTACCTGAGGGAGGTGGGAAAAGTGGGAGTGATTGGCAGGGAGGAGAGGAGGGAGGGACACGCAAGAGACCATAGTGTGGGGGAGCGAGGGAAGTCAGGAGAGGGAAGACGGCAGATGGCAGGAGTTGGGAGGTATTGGGGGGAGGATGGGGATAATGGGGGGCACCATGGCTATGGAGGAAAAGAGGAGGGAGGCAGGATGGGAGAAAAAAGAGTAGAGATGAGTGAATCTCAGGAGGCTAAGAAACCTAGAGGGACAAGAGATGTCCTAGAAACCCTATGAGAAATGCACAGAGTGTCTGAACATTAATGGATACGTACACCTGGGAACTGCTTGGCAGGGAATGCAGTGCCAGACAGAAGAGACCTCCCTTAGAGTGACACGCATGCCGTACAGCCCTCATCAAAGAAACGTCTTATTGCAACAGTTGGAGGCTACTGCGGATTTGCACACCTGGTCAGGCACAGAGAACATACACCTGCGAGATGCTCAGTACTAGGTGACACATCTGCAATCGAATCTCTACAACCAAGGCTCATCATGGAACATAGCAGAATAAGGGGTAGAGAGAGGGCTAATGCACCCCTCAACTCTCACCAATGAGGCTTCCGTTTGTATCAGAATGCGATATGCACAGAAGGCCTCAACTGGCTAAGTTTTGGAGAATAAGAGACTGTAGAGTGTAGGATGGGACTCCTATATGGAACCTCACCCATCCATAGTTCAGGGACCATCACAGAAGAGGAGGTAGAAAGATTGTAAGAGCCAGGGCTGGTTCATAAACACAGGGAGGTGGAGGCTTCCAGGCCACTGGAGGCTTGTTCATGTGAGCCTATGGTAGTGATGGCATCAAGGTGGGACCCATGTCAACTCAATTAAACAAGGACCCAAAGGGGAGATGAGAAATAGGTGGCAGGCCAGCACTAGATTGACAACTATTTGAGGCTGATTGCTGCTGGTTCGGGGAGAGTATGAGTTCCATATGACCACTGGATGGGCTGACTAGACTCCAGTGGATGCATTTACACTGAAGGACATTTGGGTACAAACACCTGAATGAATAGGACTCAGTATGTAAGGCAGAGTGCATACGGTTCAGTGGGGGAAGGGGGGGAGACATGGATGGGGGAGGGGGTCTGGATGTGAGTGGGAAGTGTACGAAAATTTTAAAGGTCAATTTAAAAAAAATTAAGATTTGAACAACTCAAAAAAATAGTGAGATTAAGATTGAATGAGAGGTTATATACTAAGGAAATAAGTGATAAAGACAGCTGGCCTCTAACCTCTGCAGGAAAACTCACAGGCATACAGCTGCACACACATGTGCACACACACATGCACCATACACACACACTACACATGCACTACACACACTCATACTACATACAACACTACAGAGAGAGACAGAGACAGAGACAGAGGGAGACAGAGAGGGAGGGGGAAGCAGAAGCATCATGGGAAGAGCATGAAAATCTAGTAAGCACAGATCAAACTCTTAGAACTGAGAACTCCATCTGACACGGAATGTTCACTCAGTAGACCCTAGACTCACCTGAGTGGGCCTTATCCCAGAAAAGGACAGTTGCTTTAGCCTTTGAAAATATATCAGTGTAACTAACCTGATTAACAATTAAAAAATAAAAGCCATCCTATTACCTTGACAGACAAGACAAACATTCTTTAAGTATATCCATGCTAAAAAGCCTCATCAAATGAAGAGTGAACAGAAAGATCTTCAAATGGATGAAGACTGGATGATCTCCCATTTAA
>NW_008333818.1:1503143-1505314 GCF_000622305.1 Nannospalax galili
GTATATATATATATATATATATATATATATATATATATGTGTGTGTGTGTGTGTATACATTTTGTAAGTGTGTACATATATGTGTATATATGTATATGCACACATATATTCATTTAAAAGTATAATTTAGGGACTGGTGAGATGACTCAATGGGTAAAAGCGTTTGCTGCACAAGCCCAACAACCTCGACCTAGTTTCTATCCCTGGAATCCATGGTGGAAACACAGAAGCTACTCCCAAATACAGCCCTCGACTCCACACACATACAATGATACAATGGCAGTCTCTTTCTCTCTCTCTCCCTCTCTCTCTCTCTCTCTGAAACACATACACATGGACACACACACATATTTGCATGTACATATGTGATAATAAATAAAATTTAGAAAAAAGAATGCTTTAGATATCACTTGTGAAACTTAAAGAATGTATGTTCACACACTCCTTTATGTCTGAATAATGAACAAAAATATTAATCACAGCATGAAATTCAACATTATACGACAGTGTCATCTAAAAATGGCCCTGTGGATTTGGGATTTGTTTTCAATTCAGCATCTAATGTTTTCTCACTGCCTTTAGCTTTTTATCTCTTTAGTGTTATTTCATCTAGAAGTTTTCTCATTTTTTGTCTTTTATGTCACAACCTTGAAGACTTCAGGCTTACCGTTTTGTAGAATATCCTAAAGTTTAGAGTTCTCAAATCTAGATTCAGCTGTAACTGGGTTTTGGGGGTTGGGGGCAAACCCCACACAGGCTATGCTGGTTCTCTCCGTGTGTCAATGCATAGGGAGCCATAGCACATCAGAGAGGCAACCATGGGCTCTGCCAGCCTTCTCTGGATCCCTTCTCTGGATCCCTCCCCACTTATTCTTATGGTATTTCCACAGTAAATCTCTCCTACATCTAATCTTAGTTTGGCCCCTACTTCTTGGAGGATCTGTACCTATTCTGCAATGTATTAACCCCAAATATTTCCCATGCTATGGAGCCCTGGCAAAGGCTCATAGAGAAGTTGAAAGACATGGATAATTTGCCTGTTAGATTCTATTAATTAGTGTATCATCAAAGACTCCTAAATGAAGCCTGTGTCTAGGGAACGGTGGAGTTGGACCTGGGGTTAACAGCAGCTGCAGCAGACATATGCTAGGGACATAGAATGTTAAAACAGAAATGTTAGTTTGAAAGAAATTCTAGCTTGTACCCTTTATATGCCTTTTAATCAATATCAAAATAATATCTATTACCCTCCAGTTCATAAAGGAAAAGCAGGTACACACAAGCTTAACTCATGCAAGGTCATATGAGGAGCTGTTCCAGAATTCAAAATTGCTCCCAATGCCTTCTTTATTTCTCTGCTGGAAGTCCAGCATGGAAGTGAGCATGCTTTCCTCCACCCCTGCTCATGGTCCCCTCCATCTAAACCATTGGTTGTGCATATGATGAGAATGCAAAGAAATGTCTAGTATTGTGTTTAAAATCTATGGTGATGTGTTTGGTTTGTTATTCTTTAGATAAATGCATGAACGGGAAAAGACTTTCATTCACTGATGAGAGGTTGAGGTCTCTAGTCTCCCAGGGGAGGACATCTCCACGCTCTGGTGCCTTGCCGCTGAGCAATCAAGACTTTCCTCTAAAGGCCGGGAGCTCCCATGGTCTCCTGAGCAGTTGCCTGCAGCCTGATGCTTCTGTGGTTAATGGTGGCAAAGTTTTAATGAACTCCTTAAGGAGTCGGTTTTTTTTTGTTTTTTGTTTTTTTTTTCCTGACACTTACTTTTTAAACCCTGCCATGGTTTCTGTTCCTTGGAGAACAATTAAAAAGTTTTTTTTTGTTGTTCTTTTCATCTTGCCAAGATGCTAGAGGCAACTCTCCAGCTGTGTCTCTTTAATGAGTTCTCCAAAGGGCTCCTGAGCCTGGAGGGTACAACAAGTCCAGGGGAGCCAGGGCTTGAAAACTTCTGAGAACTCTGAAGTCAATTTCCCTGGGCAGGCAGGCTCAGAGGTCTACATGCTTTTCAACTCTGGATCCATTCACAGCCCCCAGAAGGAGGCAGGAAGCCAGGCAGGACACTCCAGGCTTTAATGGGTCCCTTATGGGAAAGGCGTTCCCAATCAGGCTTTTTTTTTTTTTTTGTTCTTTGAAAAGCTTTATTGAAATATAAGGTGTGCAA
>NW_008333818.1:1505482-1506800 GCF_000622305.1 Nannospalax galili
AAGATCTTTTTTTTTTTTTTAGAAAATCTCAGGGATAAAATAGTATTAAATATAGTCACAATACCGTACATTAGATTTCCAGAATTCCTTTATTTTGTAAAACTTAAACTCAAACTCTTGTAACCAATTAGGTTTTTTACTAGAGTGCATGTTTTGGGCCAGGTAGCTTTGTCCTGTCAGCAACAAGAGGGCAATCCAGACCCGTTCTTCAATTAGCAGCATGCATTCAGTCTTACGGCTCCTGTTTTCAGACTCAAGCTACCTACAGCCTTCAGTGAATCCAATGAGTGTGCCAGGTTGATCCTTAATCCCCAGGATGTCAACACACCTAAAAATGTGCATATTATACCTTTTCCTCAAAAAAAAAGTTTGGAAATTTAATTGAACTGATTAGTCAAATCATGATAAAAGCCAAAGTCATTAATTCAAATTGCTTTGTAGAATGAAGTTTCCATCCCCAAAGCCAATTAATGGAGTAAAGTGACTATTTTTAACATTTATTTGCGGGGAGGCACTTGCATGCAATGGCACATGTGTGGAGCTCAGAGGACAACTTGCAAGAATCAGCTCCTTCCTGTGTGCTATAAATAAACTGCTACCCATTTATAAAAGCGACTTTAATTAACTCAGTGGGTAAAAAAGACATGAAATAGGAGGGAAAATAGTCATGGGAGTGGGAAGGGGCTAAGAAGGGGAAATGGGTGATTACTATGATCATATATATAAACAAATATTAAATTCAACCAACGGAGTCATAATGGGTTCCACGCCTTTAATACAGGGCTGCTGGGTGATGCTTATACACCCCAGCACACTCCTGCTAAGAGCACATGAGTGTCTCAGTTGATTATCTTCCTTGCTGCAGTTGGACTTTTGAATTTTAACCAGAATAGTGAGTTTGTTGTGGTACTTCTTTTAGTTCACATTTTCCTCCTGGCTAATAGTGTTGAATATTCTTTACTGTCCTTATTGACTGTGTTTGTATTTTCTTTTGCCAAGTAACAGTTTAGATAATTTGTCCATTTTTAAATTAGGCTATTTATATTCTTATTAAATAAGAGTTCCTTAGATCTTCTGAATGGTGGTCCTTTGTCAGATACATGTATAAAGAGGATGGTCCAGTCATGCAGTTGGTTAGCATGTAGTACCTCAACCTCCACAGATAGGTAGATGATAGACAGAAAGATGATATATGATAGATGATAGACAGATAGATGATAGATAGATAGATAGACAGACAGACAGATAGATAGATAGATAGGCAGGTGATAGATAGATGATGATGATAGATAGATAGATAGATAGATAGGTGATAGAT
>NW_008333818.1:1506949-1507230 GCF_000622305.1 Nannospalax galili
ATAGACAGATAGGTGATTGATAGATAGATGATAGATAGATAGATAATATAGATGATAGATAGATAGATGATAAATAGATAGATAATAGAGATAGATGATAGGCAGGTAGATAAATAGATAGATAGATAATAGAGATAGATGATAGGTAGATAGATAGATAGATAGATAGGTGATAGATAGATGATAGACAGATGATAGACAGATGATAGATAGATGATAGATGATAGATCGATGATAGACAGATAGGTGATTGATAGATAGATGATAGATAGATAGATAAT
>NW_008333818.1:1507423-1512266 GCF_000622305.1 Nannospalax galili
TGAGGTAGGTTTGAATATTTTCAAAATACATTGGATGCATTTTGCTTTAAGGAGAACATCAACTATTCTTTCTTTATTAAAAAAATGAATGTTTTATCCAATTTGGTTTTTTGTTTTATCACTTTTATTGAAGGTGATAAGTATTACCTGCTTTGAGAATAAGAAACTACAGAATTCTCATCCTTAAATGAGGTATCTATATCCCCTCCCCCAAAGGCTCAGGGAATATCCTGGACTGGAGGAAGAAAGAGTGTAAGAGCCAGAGGTGCTGGCTGAACACAATGTTTTCCAGAAACACCAGTGCAGTTGAACATACGAACATACAGCAATTGTGACAGTACACATAAGACCCACACAAGCCCAAGTCAGTCAAAACTCAAGCATGGAGGGGTGAGGTAGGCAGGAAGCCCCAGCCCTAGCTGAGGAACTATTGGCAATTTGAGACTCAGTTTTCTTTAAGGGTATGACACCAGGTAGGTTGACCACCCTCCAGAAGGTAGACCTATACCCAATAGTATTTGGGGAACACACATTGGACTGGGAAGGCCTTTAAAAATATAGAAAGGATAGGAAGTTGGTGGGGTGGGGGTGGAGAGGTGGGGGTAGAGAGGTGGAGGTGGGGAGGTGGGAGTGGATCTGTCTCTTTGCGGGAACTCTGACCTTGCCACATATTGCTGTCTGGTTTCAGCTGTTCTCTGACACTGCAGGGCAAGACTCCCCGACTCCCATCAATCTTGCATCGTCCATGCCTTCAAAATCAGTACCACATAGGCAACACTGCCAAGTTCTGCTGCCAGGCTGGGATGCAGCCTGGCCTTTGTGGCTCACAGCTGTATCAGCTTCTGTGTGGTGACTGTGGAAAAACACCTTCCAAGGCAGTAGTTTACAAGGAGTAGGGAACCCCCTCAGTTTAAGCTTGCTTTCTTCAAATGAATTTGGATCTTTCTCAGATGGAGCCTCTGCTGAGTGAGCTTTTGCCCTCAGAACACTTTTCCTATTATCTCAGTGCCTCCTTCAGTGGTGTGGATCCCTCTAACAATTACATGTATATTAATATAAATATACATATATATATATATATATATATATATATATGGCCTATAGAGGCCTATAGCATCTATCTAATTTGTGTCCTCGAATAGCCTTCAGTGTAGAGTGATCTACTGTAGTCTGGTAAACCTTCCAAGAGTCCTACGCTTGAAAGAGACTGTCTCTCTGTCTCTCTGACCCTTCCACCAGCAATCTGTTGCCACAATTTCCTGAGGTGGGCTTGATACTTCTTACCTACTTCCACATGTCTATCCTGGGATTATTTTCTGGTTTGAGCTAGCATGAGACTTGTTCCTGCTGGCTCCCTTGTCTGAAAAGCTGTTTCACTGTAGTCATCCACCACTTCTGGGTCCTACAATCTTTCCACCCCGTCTTCCATAACAATCCATGAGCCTTGGGGGTCAGAACTTTGATACAGGTGTACTAGCCAAGGCAATCTCTTGTTCCCTGCAGTTGTGGGTTTCTGTGTTAACCACCATCTGGTGCATAAGAAAACTTCTCTGAAGAGAGTTGGGAATGCATTACTCTGTGGGAATAACAATAAGTCATTATGAGTCTGTTAAATACAATAACGATTTAGTCCAAAACAGATTACCTACATGCAGGCAATATACTCATACACATAAAAAATAAAAATAAATAATTATTTACTAGCATTTACTAGTATTAAGCACTCCCTTGTGTCCTGTTTAGCCTTGGGTTCCTAAATCCTAGTATCAATGTCAGGTATGGGCTCCATCCTAAGAAGCAGGCCATAAATTCAATAAAAGACTAATTGGTTACTCCCATAATATTTGTGCCACTATTGCTCTGGTGAGTCTCTGTTCCAAGTCCAATTGTTATTGTAGTTCACAGGATTCACATGGGTAAGAGTGAGGATATTTTTCCTTTCAGCAGCTTACATAGCTCCAGCTAGCACCATGAGAGCTAGCCAGTAGAGGTATCTGAAGTCAACACCAGCTTCGTTTATCCTTGTTTGTTCTACAGCTCATGTATGTCATATCTTCAGCAATAGGGTCTTACCATCAAGTTCTGGTGGGTAACCAAGAGAGGAGGCAAAACCATAATTGTTTGAGGGTCTATAGGACCCCTGGTCAACAACTTCTAAAAAGGGAATCTATTCCTGGCATCGAGGTTTCTTTATTTTCATTAGCCTATGATATCTAGAAAGAGAAATGTCTCTGTGTTATAACTCCATTTAATCTCTTTTTATGTTGTATATGTACATGCTTTAAGCTTCTATAGTCATAGGTTTCAGTATGGCTTTTTCTAAAGGCCTTTAGTGTTATCATCCCTCCCTATACTCCCTCCTCTGCCCTGCCCTTCCACTCCTCACCCCATTTAACCCTTTCTAGTCTAATGCTCCCCTTTCTCTCTGCATATCACTGCATTCTACCTCCCCTCCCAGGATGCCTCCCCCACCCATTCATGGCCCTTTATTAGGTTCTTGATCTCTCCAAATTTTTCAAATTGAGACATGTATATCTAGGATTTCAAAGTTAGCATCTGGCTATGAGAGAGAATGTATGACATTTATCTTTCTGAGTCTAGGTTGCCTCATTCAGGATGATTGTTTCCGGATCCATCCATTTATCTGTGATTTCATAATTTCATTTTTTAAAGAGCTGAATAATATTGCCTTGCATTTATGACCATAGCTTCATTAGTCATTCGTCACTGGATGGGCTTCTAGATTGTTTTTAATTCCTGGCTATTATAAAAAAGGCAGCAATGAACATGGATGAACAGGTATTTCTGTAGTAAGGTATAGAGTCTTTTGAGCATATGCCTAAGAGTGGTATGGCTGGTCATATGATAGATTAGTTTTAACCGCTGATTTCCATAGTGAGTGCCCCAGTTGATACTCCCAGAAGCAGGGGGAAAGAGTTCCTCATTCTCCAGAGTTTTTTAAAAATTTATTAAACTTATTTATTTATTGAGGGCACATGGCACGACACATATGTGGAAGTCAGACAACAAACTGTGAGAATCGGTTACTTTTCTCCATCATGTGTGTCCTAAGGGTTGAGCCCAGGTCATCAGCATGGCAGAAGGAGCCTTACCCACTGGACTATCTTACCAGCCCTTTTCCACTTTCTTTTAAATTTTTTATAATATCATTTCATTTAATGTACATGGGTGTTTTGTATGTAAGTATATATGTGTTGTGCAAAGCCCATAGAGGTCAGAAGTGGGTATCAGAGTCCCTGAAACTAGAGTTATAGATAGCTTTTATCCCCCATGTGGGTGCTGGGAATCAAACCTGGGTCCTCTGGAAGAGCAGCCAGTGCTCTTAACTGCTGACCATCTCTACAGCCCCTTCACCTTCTTTTAAAAAAGTATTGAATTTTTAAATTTCATGCAATAATACAATACATCTTGATCATATTTACACCCTCTCACCTATCTATACCTCCCATAATCCCCCACCAGTTTTCATGCATTTGTCCTTGTGTCCCAAGGGTAATTGTTCCTCTGAGAGGCTAGGCCTGCTGGAGAATTGGCTGTGGAGAATTAGCTAGGGAGAGGGAGCTGAGGAAAATTAACCACTGAGGGAGGTGCGTTGGCATGATCTTGGCGTCAGCAACTGGGTGGAAAAAAAATGGCCCCCGTGTCTCACTTGTGTGGACTTAAGAGGGGTGAGACTGTGGGCACAGGAGGCATGGGCAAAAGCTAATGGAGACTATGGGCAGGGTGCTGAAGCGATCTGGAATGACAGGCCAAAATAGGCAATGGGTGTTTGCCTTTCTAAGTTACTCTATTTTTCCTACCCAGAATATAAAGCATGAAAAATTCAGATAAAGACGTGTTATATGGTTTGTCTAATAGCACCTAAGAGAGCTTGGGCGACAGTCATGTATGTTAAGGTCTATTCAGCCAAGTTGTGTCCCAAATGTCCCTTGATGTGAGTAAAGCCTAGTCAATTTATCTACCTTTCACTCCCTTAAAGAAAACCAACTCTTCCGTTCCCTGCAGTCCATCAGTTTCCAGTAGTTTCTAAGCTAAGGTCATATTTTGTTTACATATTGAGATAGCAAACAATTACCATAGTTATATGCATTGAGAGATTGCCTGGGTTATTAGGATAAGTGGAAAACATCACAGGAAATGTGAACCTATGTTTCAATTACCACTACCAGTTAAACTTTTAGAAGGTGGGGATTCTCTTTCCAGCAGTAAATGTGAACTCAAGTCAAGGTCTTCACATACAGAGAGCAGTTAAACAGATGTCCACACTGAGAATACTTTTAGGAAAATACATAAATTTAAACTAGAATCATTTTGTGTACTTCAAAAGAATTTATCAAAGAGACATTGACCAATAAGGAATTTCATCTTGCCTGTACTTTTTCAAATAATGGGAATTGATCATGTAAGGATATCATAGACCTCTGATGTTCCCTACCTGGCAGAATTGAGGTTTCTGAGAACCTTGAGACTTTGAGGATATTTAAGGTTCTACGTGGAGAATTTCCATACTGGATGTCATTAAATCACGTGGGTCTCACATAGCTCTCAGTCTAGGAAGCTGAAGAAAAGGCTCACTTTTAACATTAGCTTCTGGCATTCCTGGGTTTCCTTTGGACATATCCTTATTCCAGCTGTTAAAAGCTCATGTGACCCCTGAGGAACAGATCCCCAAACGACCTTAAGAGTAAAAATAAATCGGTTTATCTGGAACCTCATGTGACCCCTGAGGAACAGATCCCCAAATGACCTTAAAAGTAAAAACAAATCGGTATATCTGGACCAACTGTATGGTCTTAAACACCCAAAAGGAAAGTATAACCAA
>NW_008333818.1:1512647-1516237 GCF_000622305.1 Nannospalax galili
CTTGCTTTATCAGTACTAAATCAATACTCTTTGACGAACTGCAGGTATTTCAGGTGTTTTACACAGTTATGCAAGGTGTCACTGAGAATAGGAAAACTATGTATCTTGCTACTTTTCCACTAAAATATGCCCAGATTTGGAAAATATGAAACTCGCTTTAAAAAATAAAAGTTTAGTATCCTCGCTGCCTCAACACTAACAATGGCCATAGCATCAATCATGCCCAAAGGTCGACACACTAGCAAGGGACTCAATATTAGACTTTTACAAAAGACCAATTATCTGGCTAGTTATGTTGTTAAAGATCAACTTAACAGCAATTGGTCAAGAAAGAATGTAGGACAAATTAAAATTAATATTATATTTTCTTAAAATGAAGAATTAGTCTACTTGGATAAGGTGGGAAATGTATCATTAGAATTTCTACATTAGTGGCATTCAAAGACTTCTAATTTGTGTTTTCTTTAGGATGGGTAGGTAGGGAGAGCAGAGGTCAGTGTGCTGAATTATCCAACATTAAAATTTCAATACTATATTTTGCTAAAATTTTATTTTTGTATTATTTCTTTTTGAGTGATTTGTCTTTGCTATTTTTATCTTTTTACTGCAAATTATTTTACCTATTTAGTTAGTTAGATTTTTTTGTGTACGAGTGTTTTGCCTCCATGTATGTAAGTACATCCGTATCATGCAAAGCCTGCTGAGGTCAGAAGAGGGTGTCCTGTAACTGGAGTTACAGAAGGTTGTTAGCTGTCATGTGGGTGCTGGGAACAGAGCCAGGGTCCCTTACAAGAGCAGCCAGTGCTCTTAACCAGAGCCACCTCTTCAGTCCCTGAAAATCCTCTGTTTGAAATTCTTCATTAAATTATGATCAAATTATGCCTGGACTCAATTTACAGCCTAAAGAGAGAAGATGATCAGAAGGGGGAAGGGCAGAAAATAACCTGAAAGGAAGGAGGTGAGAAGATAAAAAGGCAAGAAAATGAGAAGGGAGGAAGGGGAGAATGGAGAAGAAATCAAGAGAAACTGAGCTGTAGCTCCGGGGTGGAGTCCTTCCAGCAAGCAGTTCCCAGACAAAGCAAATAAACACATGCCAAGTAATCACAGCATCCAAGTGTCTTACAGTCCTGCTGTTTAATGAGCAAAGATAACACAATCTGCTGTAAGCCAAATGCTTGTTTCAGAGATAGGGTCTCAGTCTGAAGCTCAGGCTGGCCTCAGACTCACGTCTTTCTTTCTTTTTTCTTTTCTTTTTTTTTTTTTTTTGGTCTTTTTTGAGATAGGTTCTCACTGCAGCCCCAGCTATCCTGGAACTCACTATGTAGACCAGGCTGGCCTTGAACTCACAGAGATCTGCCAGCCTCTGCCTCCCGCGTGCCAACACACCCAGCTTATTTTTGTCTTTTAGTCTCTCAAGTAGCAATATTACAGGTGTGAGCTGCTGTGCCCAGCGAAATCAAGATTTTTTTTAATTTTATAATTCATGAAAGCATAAAAATAGATTCACATGTAATATCTTTAACTTCTCCATCATTCTCTATAAAATAAGGTTAACCATCAATTACCTCGTTGTTTACCTATTTATGTAGCAACAAATGATTTAGGGATTTTAGGACAACAGAATAAAACAGATATAGTCTCTGCCCAGAAAGGAACTCCTAGCAGAGGAGACAAAACAACAATGAAAAGGAACTTGGGTTTCATTTTGTGGCATGTGCTGCTTTGCTGGATAATAGCAGTGTCTTTGGTGACAGGAGGACAAGAGAGAATTACCCTACAATGTACTCTTGGCACAAGGGCAAGAAAATGCAGTGACCTGGAGGCTGGAAGAATCTCAGTGCCACAAAAAACGTTTTCCAGGTCCAGTGTGGCTTTAGCACATGGACCAAAAAGGATAATTACCAGGGTTGTGGTTGAACAGTGGAAGGGGCCAGAAGACTCTGTGCTTTCAAAGATTTTGAAGGGAACTTGGATTTTGTATTGTTAAAGATTGGGCATTGAAGGTTTCAAGTGATGTAAAATATACTTTGTGGAATGCTCAGCCCTAAATGGAATAACTATATCATATCATCTCCTCTCGAGTCTCAGGGATCACTGTGGAAAAAGGGGTGGAAAGACTAAAAGAGGCAGAGGCAGTGGATGGCTACAGTGAAACTCTGTTTTCTGGACACAATAGGGCATGTGCCCTTATGAACGCTACAGCAGCTACAACAGCATGCAGAAGACTCACACAAGCTCAAGACAGACAAAATCCCAGCATGGAGAGAGGAGATGGACATGAAGTTCCAGCCCTAGCTGAGGAGCTGTTGGAAAGTGATAGCTGATGGGAGAAGGAGAGTCAGTGTCCTTTAAAAATGTGACCCCTGGGAGGTCAACCATGCTCCAGTGGATGGACACATACTCAAGAGTATATGGGCAGCACAAACTGGTCCTTTTTCTGAAATAAAGAGGACATAAAGTTGGATAAATAGGGAAGGGGTTGAACCTGGGAGGAGTTGGTGTGTGTGTGGGGTGAATATGATCAAAATTCAATGTTCGAAAGTCTCAAAGAGCTAGTAAAATTTTAAATTAAAAATAAAATGAAAATAAAATATTCTTTGTATTTTAAAAGGAAACTAACGTGCTTCCATTAGACTAGTGGGCTTTGTCAGCATTGCCCAGGATAGAGCCTCTCACAGGTTGGGAAAAGTACAGATTAAGTATTTTCACTTAGCAGTTAATGCTTTTATGAGTACAGAAATAGTAAAATATTGTTTGTTGTGCACTACAGCTGTGTAGTCTAGTTGTAATACATTCATGGCTATGCAACAAAATTTTAGTTTGTACAGTAAAATTGTATCTGCTTACAACCATCGATTAAGAAACGGTGATAGCTGGCCTCATGGTGCACAGCTTTAATTCCAGCACTCAGGAGACAGAGGCAGGCAGATCTCTGTGAGACTGAGCCAACATGGTATCCACAGTGAGTCCTAGGTGAGCTAGGGCAACAGGGAGACCTTGTCTCAAAAAGACAAAAAAAAAAGCAAAGAAAGAAAATGTCAGTATCTGAGATCCAGGGTTGGAAAGATGTCTCAGTGGTTAAGGGCACTGGCTGTTCTGGCAGAGAACCTGAGTTCAGTTCTCAGCACCAATATTCCAGCTAACAACTACTCCAATTCCAAGGGAATCCAATGACCTCTTCTGAACTCCACAGGCATTGCATGACATGGGTGCACTCATACACATATAGGCAATACACTCATATACATAAAATATAAACATAATAATATCCGGCTGGAATTTGAGATCCATTGTATATGGTATATCTTATATATACTATATATACTTATATATGTGTGTATATGAATATATCTTTATGCCCATCCACCTCATAGACAGTGGAATATAGTACTGACATTGAAGGTGGTATAAGTAAATAGATTTAAGATAAAGTTTGAAGACGAAGAAGAACTGAGAATTAATTTCTTGAGTATTTTTTGGGAAAGGATATAATTTATCATGTGTATTATTCAGGGTTCTCCAAAGAAACAGAACCGGTAGAATGAATATATATGTATAGAGATTTATCAGCTTAGCTCACAGGATAGAGT
>NW_008333818.1:1516258-1522035 GCF_000622305.1 Nannospalax galili
ATCTGGTGCTGAAGGTCTGACAAATTCCAAAATATCAGTTAGTCTTCAGTCTACAGCAGCAAGACAAACTCACCAGCGAGAGAGAAGGCAAGCCGCAAAAAGCCCCGCGTTCTCCTCTGCCTTGGTCTTTTATACGGGCTGCCATCAGAAGGTAACGCCCACATTTAGGGTGTGTCTTCCAGCTTCAGATGATCCAATAAAGAAAATCTCTCTCATTTCAATTAATCCCAGATCCAGTCAAGTTGACACCCGGGATTAGCCATCACATCATGACAGGAAAATTGAGAAGAAAAATAAGCATTCTAAGTTGAACACAGGCTTGAGATGTCTAGGCTTGAGCTGTCTTGGTTATCTTGTCAGCTTTTACCATGTCTTCTCTAGTTCTGGAATACTCAATTAACTAAGACCCACACAAACTAAAACAAATCTCAGCATAGAAATGGAAGCCCCGATCTTAGCTGAGGAACTATTGACAACCGACTATTGACAACTGGGACAGGGAGGGTTGGTTTACTGTAAGTGTGCGGCACTAGGTGGGAATGGATCCACACCAAAGGATTTTGGGGGACACAAACTTGGTAGATGGGCCATATGACAGAATTCATGAAAGCTGGTGAAGGTCTTTAAGAAGGTTCTGCAGATATGATTAAAATATATTGTATGAACCTGTATGAACCTTGCAAAAATTCAATAAAAATTTATATAAAAATATGACACCATCAGATGAAAAGGTCTCTATGGTTCCTTGAATGTATAAAGTTTTTAAAAACTTAACTGTGTTTCCATTGAACCTTAAAGTTTGCAAGGTACTTTTGACTTGATCATTAAGGGTAAAGCACTATCTTTGGATCATGCTTTGAGACATACTTCACTATAGCATTGGAATTCCATCAATCTTTAACAACTCAAAGATAATGGGAGTACCGGTGACAGAAGAATTCAGTGGTTTTCAAAGAAGTGAGAAATTAGCAGCTACAACTTGTCTTTTGGGACTGTATTTATTAACGTCTTGAATATGTGACTGATTTTTCCGTTTGAACATATTGTTACCATTTTTCCCTTTGAGTCTACTGTGATCCTGGCAGAGATAAGAGTTTAGGGCAACTTTGTCCCCTAAATGGGAAAGAAATTTGCTATAAAATACCGAGACTTTCTGGATCATCGGCCCTTTCTGAATGTGTTGAGGAATTTAGAGTGTGTATGAGTTTGAGAGTGCAAGGTGTGTTTCCAGGGCACTGCTAGCTAGGCGCTCTCTGAAAACACAATCAACCTCTGCTAAGAGAAGATTTCTAAGCCTTACTTCTGAAATCTTTGATTTTCATCTTTGGTGCCAAATTCTCTCTTTAGTTCCTATTTTACTTATGGACTAACAGTTAATTTTAATTTTCATAGTGAAGTTTTTGTAAACTTGCATTTTTTATTGACATCCTATGATAGGCTCTTTGGAAATTAAAATGACTTGTTGCTTGATTATCATTTTGTTTACATCAATGAAAATGGGAAATGATGCTAAAACATGCTGCATTTTTTCTGGGGGACTTTGCTTTTATTTTACACTTAATATAAGTAATTGAAAAACAACTCAAATAACTACAGTGTATTTTTGTACATGAAAAATATTCTTGCTTATAAAAATAGTCAAATTACCCATTACTAAAGTGAGCATTTTATGTTTATTAAATACTAGTTATGCTAATATGGTCTTCTTTTTATTTTATTTTCACTAAATGTGATATCTTTCACTCTATTACTCGTTACCAAGGTTTTAACAACCAGATATATCCCAAATCCGTATCTTTTATCCAGGTATTTTCAATGAATTCCAATACAATTTAGCTAATTCCTTGTTTCACAAATCCTTGTATATATCTCTCAGGCATATCAAGCCCATGATGTTCAACTCTATACTCTTTCTCTAACTTGGCTTCAAGTATGCTCTTTTGTTCTCAAGATCCAAAAATCACAGATATAATCCCTTCCCTCACTTGCTATCAGTGGACCATGTGACTCACATATTAACAACCTGAATTACTCTCTACTGAAGAATGAATTATATTCTGGTAAATGGATTTTAACTATTTCTCTTCAAAACTTTGCACAAACACTGCACACACACACATGCACATGTGTGTATGTGCACATATACTTCACATGTACATAAGAGAGATAATCATGAAAGAATCCTCTATTTATGATTTATTAGATGAATATCTAAACAACCCCCTCACAGTCTGAGGCATTGTTGGTCACCAATTTCACTGAACATCATGGATGTGTTATCAGAAAGATGGGAATCAGACACACGCCACCTTCTCAGTGCCAGGGATCCAACCATGGTATCTCCTCAAGACCAGCTTTATTCTGATTTCTGTTTTCTGTCTTTCCTTTCTTTCTACTTCGTGTAACTCATTCAAGTGCTAGATGGACCAGCCTCACTACACTGTATCTCACTACACTGTGAGAAAGTCGGTAATGTGTGCTTTTTCTTATCTGTCAAAATCCCAAGTTAGCATTATCTCCAGTGGTAGGGGCTTTTAACAATTAGTGTCATAATGATGATGCATGCTCTGCCTCATGAAAGTCCTGCTTAAACCATCTAGTGTAAAAATGGGATGCACGAACCCATCACTATCCAAGTTCTTAGGGGTTAATTCTGCAGTATGGTCCCAGGAGTAGGCATGTTTCTATTACCAGGAGAGTTTAATGTGTTTGGATTCATCTGGGTATTAATTCATCACCTGACATCTCTTTCCTCTGAACACTCATCCCCAAGGTCAGAGAAATGGAGACAGAATGATAAACAAAACATTTTGTTCTCCTAGTAGGTATGAAATATGAACACCGCACATCCTTGATCCCCTCAGAGACCCTCAAAGACAATCAAGGAGGGTTCAGTAAAGATGGACTCACCGTAAAACGTGCCTTGCTGGTGTTCCCACCACCATGCAGACCCCAGTCCCTGCATCAGCCTGCATCAGCCTGCATCAAGAGAGCACTGAGAACTCCTGTACATGAAAAGTTCTTTAGAAACTACTAGAAAGAGTAAGACCCTCAGGACTGACCTTCTGTAGTTCCCTTGATTGCAGTGCAGCTTCCTCTAAATGTGGTCATATTTCTGAAGCAAGACCAATTCTGATACCACAATGAGTAAAGTGTTAAAATGCCCACTGGGTCTGAAGGAAGGAAGGAAAGATTTCAGAAGTCAATATTATTGAATGAAAGGCACAGGGTTGAATTCTGGGCAATGAGTGTTCTGTACTTAAGATAGGGTTGGCATTTGTAGACATGGAGTCATAAAGTTCCCATTGACAGTGGCATTGATCACTCGGTATTTCCATGGAATATTTGGTCTTTCCATTTCTGAATCTCCCATAGCCATACTGGTGGTGGAATGGAAGACAGAGAAAGAGTAAGGACAAGTTGAAAGGCCGTATGTATCCAAGGTATGTCTTTGCTACTCTTCACAATGTAATGCAGTCTTTCCCATGCCGTACAGCATTCAGCCATCCAGTCATCTAGCAACAACTGTGTTGGATACTAACTTGTGTAGGCTACTGTTTCAGGAGCAGCATCTGGAAAAGCAGCCCTGCAAGGGGGTGAAATGGGAGTGAGAAGAGTATACTGTTTGCCCTTTACATAAATAACCTCTCACTGTAGCACCACATCAAGAATTACTTTTATGACTGTGGCTACATTAATGATGCCATTCTTTGTCCATGCCTCCAGGATAGAGTCAGATATGGGAGTGATATCAGGAAGTTAAAAAATGCAAACTTCATTTACCTTAAGACTAGTAAACACAGAGGGAAAAGACCCCGTTGACATTGCATTTGTAAGCCTCATTTCTTAGGTTACTCATTTGTATGCATAAGTCCTTGGTTATTTGTTGAGTTCCTGTCATGGGAAATGTGTAAGTCAGAAAATAGTTGGGAATTAGATGAGAAACAGAATATGAAAGCTAAATAAATTCAAAAGCAAAGCACATGGCGTAAGTTAAGGTGTCCTCTCAAACATAAAGTAGCTATTCTAAAAAATATATGGCTGTCACCATGATAGTGAAAATGTGGATCGTGTGATCAGAGATAAATAAAATTCTGTAAAAATGGAAACAGCGTACGGCAGACTGTGCTCACTTCTACGGGCTACCTGAGGTGGATTTTCTGTCTTGGTTGCTCTGCATTAACTGATCTAGTGATTCTGAAGGTGATGCTGGCTGAGATGGCACCCGGTGTCTATCACGAACTATCTGTTTATATAACACCTAATTCAGATCCACCTTTGCTCCACAGTACACATTTCACTGCCACAGTGACTATCACAGAGACTGCTGCAAGGGCATGACGGAGAATCAGACATGGGTCCCAGAGTTCATCCTACTGGGATTTCCACTCGGCCCACAGGTGCAGATGTTCCTCTTTGGTCCCCTCTTCTTGTTCTACACCTTCACCCTCCTGGGGAATGGGGTCATCTTGGCACTCATCTGTCTGGACTCCAGACTGCATACCCCTATGTACTTCTTCCTCTCCCATTTGGTCATCATTGATATTTCATATGCTTCCAACAATGTCCCCAAGATGTTGGCAAACCTTCTCAGTAAGAAAAAAACAATCTCTTTTGCCCCATGTATACTGCAGACGTTTTTATACATGGCCTTTGCTCACACAGAGTGTCTCGTTCTGGTGGTGATGTCTTACGATCGGTACGTGGCCATCTGCCACCCCCTGCACTATACGGTCATCATGAGCGGGAGACTGTGCACTATCATGACTGCTGTTTCCTGGGCATGTGGCTCCCTTCTAGCCCTGGTGCACGTGGGTCTCATCCTGAGGCTGCCCCTCTGTGGGCCTCATGAAGTCAACCACTTCTGTGAAATCCTGTCACTCCTCAAGCTGGCCTGTGCTGACACAACACTGAATCAAATCGTCATTTTTGCAGCTTCTATGTTCATCTTGGTAGGGCCTCTCTGCTAAGTACTGGTCTCCTACACCCGCATCCTGGTGGCCATCCTGAGGATCCGGTCAGGGGAGGGCCGCAGGAAGGCCTTCTCCACCTGCTCCTCCCACCTCTGTGTGGTCGGGCTCTTCTTTGGCAGTGCCATCGTCATGTACATGGCCCCCAAGTCCCGCCATCCAGAGGAGCAGCAGAAAATCCTTTCCCTGTTTTACAGCCTTTTTAATCCCATGTTGAACCCCCTGCTCTACAGCCTGAGGAACACTGAGGTCAAGGGTGCTGTAAAAAGAGTGTTTTGGAAACAGAGATCAAGGTGAAGAGATGCTGAGGAGAGGTCTGACGGTGTAAAATATGTTTTCTATGTGATTGTAGGAATGGAAATAAAAATGCCTTACTGTCTTGTCTTTTAGATTTATGAGGTAAAACATTTATGTCGATTAGATTCTGTTCCTAGGCATTGGTACTAACCAGATCACAGAGCACAAGCAGGAAGGAACGGGAGGCACAAGTCAGAGAGAGGAGTCAGGGAATGGCAAAACATGGGAGCAAAGAGCCCTGAGTTGCCGTTATTTCTTCCAGAACGACTTAAGACTTGGTTTCTCATTGAGGCATAGTGCTCTGTGATTTCCTCTGCAAGTGATTCCCGTCTTCCTTATTAATGTTAAGTGTATGCCAATGAGGCTATACATAGGCTGCTCAGGTGCATACCTCTAACAACATATGGTAAGCAATGATTGTGGTTAAGCAACCCCTACTGGGAATGTAGCAAGGATTAGGAATGGAGGCAGTGCCTGGTGCAGAACTGAAAAATTATCCAAATGAGCTGT
>NW_008333818.1:1522293-1527739 GCF_000622305.1 Nannospalax galili
ATTGCACAGGAAAAAATGATATTTTTAAAATGCTATAGATGACTAGACAAAAGATACAGGTCTGACATACAGAATTCTAGAAATCTCAACAAAATTCCAATTCACCCCTGCCCCAGGAGACCCATGGACTCAGAATAGGAAAGAATGGTTGGTTTATTTTGACAGAATATTAGGACCTAAAGAATCAGCACAGTATGATAAAGTGACTTCTTTGACACAGTAAGTTTCCAGAATGTTCGCTTCTTTTTTACCCCTGAGCATTAGGCGACATTCAAGTATATGACACATGACGCTGCATTATTACCTGCTGTGGGGGTCACCCTAGAGGGGGCCTTGCTCTGGGACATGAGGTCGGAGGCTCAGGGCCTGGCCCTGGGACTTCAGTCTCTTTGCAGTAAGCCAACTTTACTGAAAAATTCAGTAAGTTTTTATACAATACAAGGAACTGGCAGTCAGGTGGGTTTTGGTGGTTACATGTAGAGGTTTAGGGCATAATTAGAGGAGAAGCAGGACATAGAGCTTTTACCTGGTGCCAGCTAGGGGCTGTTTTTAAAGCAGGATGCTTGAACTTTTACTCAGGGTTACCAGTGCCTATCTGGTAATTTTTTGGCCACAATGTTTTCTTTCTTAGGACAAAGAGCATAGCAAACTTTTAACTTTTAGCCCAGGAGTAAACTTTTAACCTGGCCTATTCTTTTTGCTAGTGAGAGTTGAGAATTATTTGTTCAGAACAACAGGTGGGCTAAGGGCTGTTGACCAAGATGCTTTCCCTCAGAGCAAGAAGCTTTTGACCCAACCACTTTTCTCCTACTAGTCACAGCAGTGTTCTGCAAGACAGGGGTATGAGCGTGCTGTATTCAGTGCCCTGCCCTTCAGCAGAGACTGTAGCCTGATCTTAAAGTTTCAGATCCATCTTGCCCTAAAGCATGCCATCCTGGTTCCCTACAACCTGCTGTCCATAGCTCTTTCCAATCATCTTAGTTGATTCTCTTATATGCCATTATCCCCCTATCACTGTCTCCCCATGAGGTAAAGAGGCAAAGGGAAGCCTTTTCCTTCCACCCTGTCTCCTCAAGCATTGCTTCTCAGGGAGCCAACAAACGACTGCTCTACCCTTTCAGTTCATCTGGGCAAAACATCCTACCTCTGACCATTATCTTTTCTCCACAGTAAGTTGACTTTTATGGGTGCTGGGAACTGAAACTGGGTCCTCTGAAAGAGCATCAGTGCTCTTAACCACTGAGCCATGTCTTCAGTCCCAAAGGGATTTTTTTTGTGTTATTCTAGAATCCCTACAAGAGAAAAATCATAAATAGATTTTGGCTCTTATCATAACTATGAAGCACTGTGTAATTATTGTATTATTATCACCCTAGAGATAGAACGAAAAAGGGCATTATTTTCACATAACCAATATTTCTGAATCTATTTAGAACGATTTTTATATTCTCTTGTGTCATGGCTAAAATATTTAGAAAGAAAGAGAACAGAAAAATATAGGGTAGTTTCTCTCACAAAAAGTACAAACTATAAATTTGAGTTCAGACATTTTCACTTGAGGCCCATTAAGAGAAAAAAAAAATCAAGGCATGGCATTTATTCTGATGTCATTTCAAAAATGCTCAAGAAATCTGGCCATGGTGGTTCAAGCACTTGGGGGCAGAGGCAGGTAGATCTCTGTGAATTCCAAGCCAGCAAGGGTTATATAGTGAGTAGCAGGCAAGCCAGAGTTGTATACTGAGAACCTGTCTAAAAACTTATTTTGGGACTAGAGATGTGGCTCACCGGTTAAGAGCATTTTCAAAGGACCCGAGTTTGGTTTCTAGCACCCACGTGGCAGCTAACAAAAGACTATAACTCCAGTTCCAAGGGATCTGACACCCTCTTCTGACCTCTGTGAGCACTGCACACATGGGTCCACTTACATACATGTAAGCAAAATACTCACACACATAAAATAAAAATAAATGATTTTTAAATGCTAAAAAAATGTTAGACTCCAAAAATTAAATGTGTATAGAAGGTAACTAGTATAAACACATTGCAAAGAATTGTCTTGAAGCTCATCAGAGTGTTTCTGATAAAAACTTGTGTGTGTGTGTGTATGTGTGTATGCTTGTGTGTGTGTGTGTGCTTGCACTTGTGTGTATGTGTGTATGTGTGTTGTGCAATAAACCAGAAAACCCTGAGTATGAGAGATCTATTGTTTCAATATTTGAGTGTTCATTTGTTAACAAACACATTATTGTGTTATGGTCTCTTTAGATACATTCTTTCAGCATTAGTCATAGCTTTCAAAGGGCTGAAAGCCAAAGATAGATGCATGAGTTACAGTGAAAACTCTACTAAGTGTGTTACAAATGTCACTGTCTCTTTCTCCAATACATGAAGTAGGCATTATTTACCCCAGTTCATAGATACCAGGATATTATTTTTGGAATGGTTTGGTAACTTGTCCTATGTTGCACAGTCAGTAATTTACAGAATTGAGAGTCAAGCATGGATCGTGCTCTTTGCAAACTGTTTCTCATTTTCTTCACCCTGCAGCACAGTCTGATATTCCACATGGGTTAGGCTCAGCACTTACATGGTAGAGCTGAGTCTGTGGAGTTTACATTATTATGGCCAAAACTTTAATACCAGAAAAAAATACATCCTTTAGCCAACCTATGTTTGAGGAAGAGTAGAAACCTTCACATATCCCTCACATCACTGCCTGATCTACCTCCCGTATAGGTCCCCCTCTAGGCCTTTCTGCAAATCACAAGGCCTCCCCAGAAGGTGAGTGAAAGGCAGCATGCTGGTCTTATTATCACAGGAGGCCTGTGCTTCTAACCTCAAATTTACCCAGTATTCTTTTCCTATACACGAACCGCTTTTCCAGAAGCTTCCTTATCTCTCCTGTGTGGAGTTCCCTTGTTGATAGGACTGAAGGAGGAAGCACCTGGCACAGGTGAAACTTAGACACCTGCTCCATTGGGTTTGCATTTGAGCTGTGTCGGGACTCACTGAATATGTCTGTTTCTGAGAATGATTTAGTTTCTTCCATCTCGAGTTTTGTTGTAGGTCAGGTATGGAAGATAAAGTTTTCACTAGTTACCTCACATAACCTCCACAGGTGCTAAATGACATTATGCATGTGAACTAGATTTGAGATATGTTTATGGAAGGAAATGAGTAACAGAATGGAAATGAACGCGATTCCACAGTAAGACCCAGTGCCAACAAAATTCATGACTGACCAGCTATGGAGCCATAACATCAGATTTTGTTTTAATGATTCATAAATTATTACAGTGCTTACTGAATAATGACAATGTCTCAAAAACCTTCTACTTAAACTTGGAGCATTTTTAATTTTTTTCTTTGGCTGATAATTTAGGAAATGGTTTCTATCCAAAAGGATTTTAGTATATACTATACCAGAGGTTTGGTATAAATCGTTTTCATTGATTCTTCTGGGATATAAAATTTTAAGAGGACTCCTACATAAAACATTATATTCTATGCATAGCTTTAATTCCCAGAGATTACTTTCTACAAATTAAACTTCTTTTTTAAAAATATTTTGTGTGTATGAGTGATTTGCCTACAAGTATTTAAGTGTACTTGTGTGTGCAATGCTTCCAAAGGCCAGAGTGGGCATCAGAATCCCTGGAACTGGAGTTACAGATGGTTGTTAGCCACCATGTGGGTGCTGAGACTTGAACCCAGGTCCTTTGCAAGAGCAGCCAGTGCTCTTAACCGCTGAGCTATCTCTCCAGCCCTATTTTTATTAAAATTATAATTAACAACGCCTCTTTTGGGGTAAGTCTCCATATCGCGCAGCCCTCCGCACCTTGACTCCCCCAGCCGCGTTCACCCTTCCATCTCCCCCACTGTTCTCTACTCCTAGCTTGGGCCCTGTGCCATTCCTAGTCTTGGGGCCCCAGACACCTGGGGAGCCAGTGCTGCTTCCTGATCCTTTTCACCCGGACTGGCTTGGTGCCTTCCTTGGGCCCCAGGAGCACTGCCTCTGGACCCGGCCCGCCCTCACCTCTCTCTGCTTCCCTGGACCTGCACCACCGGCTAACTCTCCTGGCCTGCTCTCCTATCCTTAGGCCTCTTGGGGTGGGTCTATCGTGGAGCCCTCCGTGCCTTGACTCCCCCAGCCTCATTAGCCCTTCCATCTTCCCCGCCACGATGTTCTCTGCTCCTGGTTTGGGCCCTGCACCATTCCTGGTCTTGGGTCCCCAGACACCTGGGGAACCAGTGCTGCTCCCTGATCCTTTTCACCCAGGCCAGCTGGGTGCCTTCCTTGGGCTCCAGGAGCACTGCTTTGGGACCTGGGCCGGCCCTCACCTCTCCCTGCTTCCCTGGACCTGCACCACCGGCTAATTCTCCTGGCCTGCTCCTCTTCTGCCCTCAGGCCTCTCTTGGGGTAAGTCTATCGTGCAGCCCTCCGCCCTTGACTCCCCATGCCACGTTCACCCTTCCATCTGCCCGCTGTTCTCTACAACTAGCTTGGGCTCTGTGCCATTCCTAGTCTTGGGGCCCCAGACATCTGGGGAGCCAGTGCTGCTTCCTGATCCTTTTCATCCTGACCTGCTTGGTGCCTTCCTTGGGCCCCAGGAGCACTGCCTCTGGATCTGGCCCCACCCTCACCTCCCTCTACTTCCCTGGTCCTGCAACACCCGCCAGCCTCTTTCTGGGGCTGACAGCCTCTTTCTGGGGCTCCGAGGATTACCTTTCCTCTCCCTGATCCTTTGCATCCAGTACAACCCAGCTACTCAATCCACTCCCTGGGAAATCTTGGGGCTTCTTCCCACCCCATCTGCCTTTGCATCCCTGCATGGCACGGCCATGGCAAGGATCTCAGGTCAGTCCAACACCCAAGTTGCTGAGGCCAAAATCTTTCTTAGAAGATTCCAGACCTAAGGAGAAAGTCTGAAAACTTCTGATCCACATTAGAGTTGGGCCACCGCGGAACTCCTGAAGACAAAAACAATCCGGCCTCAACAATATAAAATCAAAAGAAAGAACCAGAAGCTTAGACGAACCAGCTCTTCATACCCAAAAAGTAAACCACAAAGACAAATAAAGCTCAAAAATAAAAGAAGCAGAACTAAACTTGAAGGCCCGAGTATCACACAAGAGTCAGAAACTACAAAAGAAATTCACATGTCAAAATCACAGAGAAAAAATAATAACATGAAAAACCAAAATAAAATATCCCCACCAAATACCAGTAATCCTCTAGAGGAGCACAATGAGAATCCCCTAGAGACAATCATGGAACTCAAAAGAACAATGATGAATATGATAAAAGAATTCACTGAATTTAAAGAACACACAAACAAGGTAATCATAGAGCTGAAGGAAGATAGGGATAAACTTCTGAATGAATTCAGAAAAGAGCGAGAAATATTGAAGAATACTCAGGCTGAAATAAAGAACGAAGTGAAAC
>NW_008333818.1:1529925-1530970 GCF_000622305.1 Nannospalax galili
CGACAAGAACCACATGGTCATCTCAATAGATGCAGAGAAGGCTTTGGACAAAATTCAACATGCATTTATGATCCAAGTCTTAGTGGGAATTGGACTGGAGGGAACATACCTCAACATAATTAAAGCCATATATAACAAACCCACAGCCAACATCATTCTAAATGGAGAAAAAGTGGAAGCATTCCCATTGAAATCAGGAACCAGACAAGGCTTTCCACTATCCCCACTTCTCTTTAACATAGTGCTTGAAACTCTTGCAAGAGCAATAAGACAAGAGAAGGAAATTAAATGAGTAATAATTGGAACAGAAGAGCTCAAATTATCCCTTTTTGCAGATGATATGATAATATATCTAAGGGACGCCAAAAATTCCACGCGCAAACTCCTAGAAATTATTAACACATTCAGTAAAGTGGCAGGTTACAAAATTAACCTACAAAAGTCTATAGCCTTTCTATGTACCAATGACAAGCAGTCAGAGAAAGAGCACAGGGGAACCCTCCCATTCACAATAGCCACAAAAAAAATAAAATACCTTGGAATAAACCTGACCAAAGACATTAAAGAGCTCTACAAGGAAAATTTTAACTCTTTAAAGAAAGAAATTGAGGAAGACATCAGAAGATGGAAGGCCCTCCCATGGTCATGGATTGGAAGTATTAATATTGTGAAAATGACCATCCTACCATATAGATTCAATGCAAGGCCAATCAAAACCCCATGA
Organism: Nannospalax galili; assembly: GCF_000622305.1. NCBI lineage: Eukaryota > Metazoa > Chordata > Mammalia > Rodentia > Spalacidae > Nannospalax > Nannospalax galili. Next base: position 1,530,650 of record NW_008333818.1, read on the forward strand.
CATTTTTCATAGAATTGGAAAAAACTATCCTAAGATTCATATGGAAGCACGAGAGACCCCGGATAGCCAAAACAACCCTGAGAACTAAGAGCAATGCTAGGGGATTACTATACCAGATTTTAAGCTCTACTACTGAGCGATAGTCATAAAAACAATATGGTACTGGCATAAAAATAGACCCATAGACTAATGGAACAAAATTGAAGACCCAAATATGAGTAATTGCATTTTAGCCACCTGATATTTGACAAAGGGGCCAAGAACATTAACTGGAGGAAAGACAGCATGTTCAGCAAATGGTGCTGGCAAAACTGGATCTCC
>NW_008333818.1:1531195-1543517 GCF_000622305.1 Nannospalax galili
AAGAGATAACCTGAAAAAGCGAAAGTAACCTAAATTGGACAAAGTCCTATGTCTGGCGCTATCTTTCACTTCTAATTAAAAACACAAATGTGCACAAGGGACATTATTCACAGTGTGACAGCCTGCCAGACACTGGATGCTTCCTCTGTCCTGCCTAAGATCTGGAGCAAGTACGGGACAGAACTAGTCTCAGGCTCTGAGGCGGGCTTCCTGTGACTCCAGTAGCCCCCGCCCCACCAGAAACACAGCCAGAGGGGTGGGAGGTGGGATGGAGTCAGGGCTAGAAAAGACTCTTTCTGACCTTCACTGGACTCTTCTTCTTCTTCATCGTATTCTTCTTCCTCCTCTTCTTCATACTCCTCCTCTTCTTCCTCCTCTTCTGGCTCGAAGCTCTTGGAGGCTTCTAGCTGCTCTTCGCTTCTTCCCTTCAGAAGAGCGTGGATCCTCACCGCCTCCTTCCAGGGAACACCGCCCAGGTCAGAGGTGGGTTGTTGATCATCATCTTCCTCGTCTTCCTCCTCCTCCATCTCTGACTCGGAACTGCTAAGAGGAAACCACAGCACACGGAGGAGATTCAGAGCCGCATGCACAGGCAGCAGCTCCCAGCAAAGCAAAGAGAAGCAGGACGGGATGGTACCCTTTCCTGGTCAGGGAAGGGACAGGAAGGAGTGTACTGATGGGGTAAGATGACAGGCACACATGTGCAGCCCTATGCAGACCCACCCGAGGAAGAGCCCAGCCTGTGGGGCACAGTGACCACTCACTACACAAAAAAACAGAGAGAAAGTCCTTGCTTGCCCTGACTCACTGTTTGGCTGGAGAAACTCAATTGGCTAGAAGCTTCTTGTGAGAAGTTTCATGGGTGGGTTAGAGATGAAGAAGGAAGTCCCAGAAGGCTGACCTGAACAGGTGTGTGCATCAGGGTGTGTGTGCATGCTGAGGAAGGACTGAGGACAAGGCAGCAAATCCAATCCTCTGTGTTCCTTGAGGTCGTACAAAGTGTCACACAGACAAAGTACAGTAAAGGCCTCATCACCAGCACAGGTATAGCAGGGACCCTAGGAAGGGTCTCACCCCCGTCCCCTTGGAATCACATCTGACATTCTCCTCATCTGTTCCCTTCACAGCACAAAGCCAGCTTGGCTTGTGATGAGAACAGCACTACATTCAGTAACGTATGCAAAGACAAAAATCCAACCTCTACTCTCCTTTAGGCCCTGTAGGATACAGGATATGAGGAAAACTCCATGCCCAACAGTGCTGTGGCTGTGCTGTAAGTTTCCAGACCCGCTTCATGGTCAGGAGCCTTCATCCTCTGTCAGAGGACCTGGTTGGAGAAAATCTGCCCTTCAGAATAAGGCACTGGACTCAACTCTAGGCTGTGCAGTCCTAAGCCCCAGCGGCATGGGGTGGGTATCCAGTCTCAGCTTCCTGTGGAGGTGGGGTTCTCCATCCAGGGCACCTCCTCATAGCCCTTTTGTATATGAGAGTGAGCACAAGCACACACCAGAATGAGGACAATGGTGCTCAGTGTGAGAGCTGTCTCTCATGAGGGGATCTGGGGTGAAGTGAGGGCTCTGTGTGATGAGAGGATCTAGGGAAGCCTGGCCATACCAGAAAGAACAATGATGTGATTTAGGGGAGGGACTTTAGGTTAACTTGAGGACTAGGTCCATCACACGGGCTATCAATCAAAATTCATTACATGATGGGGGCTAGAGAGATGGCTCAGTGGTTAAAAGTGCTAGCTGCTCTTGCATTGGACCCAGGTTTGGTTCCCAGCACCCACATGGCAGCTAACAACCATCTGTAACTCCAGTGCCAGGGGATCTGATGCTCTCTTCTGACCTCCATGGATATTGAATGACATGGATGCCCTTACATGCATGCAGGCAATACATCCATACGCACAAAATAAAAAATAATAAATAAAATATTTTAAAAAATCACTATGTAAGTAATGGAGTCCCAATAAACACTCTAAACTCCCAGACCCCAGGTGAATGATACTTAGAACGCAATGTCATACATGGAAACTGGGAGCATAGCTGTGGGCATGGCTCCCATAGGGGAGAGGGCAATGGTAGCTCAGAGTCTTGTAGTTTCCTGGACTCTGCCATATGAAAGTCTTTCTACAGCTAAGTTCTAAAACTCTGCGTCCTTTCCCTCTGAGAGGCCACAGGTATGAGTGTGATCACTTTCAGCAAGTTCTGAGTCCCTCTCAAACTGCTAAGCCTTATGGCGTTTGTGGGGGAAAGGCTGAACTTGTGAAAGGGCTGAGAAGTGAGCATATTCCCTCTTGTCTGCTAACTCCTCACAGTGACACATTGACTTTCCCACTGCCAGCTGTGTGACCACCTCAGTTATGATTACACTCTCTGAGCTGTGGTCCTCAGTAGCCGCATCATGTGATGCCTGCCTCACAGGCATGCTGTGCCGGCTAGGCACTGCTGACTCATCATTCCTGCAGTGTGCTAGAGCTATTCATTTATTTACTTGCTTATTTACTCCAAGAACCATTCACTCCTTCATTAATTGAAGTTTTTTTTTTTTTTTTTTGAAAGAAGGTCTCACATATCCCAGTCTGGCCTCAAACTTTCCATGTATCTGAAGCTGGCATTAAATTGCTGATTGTCTTGCCTCCCGTTCGCCAGTGGGGACAGAGGAGGCAGGCTCATGAGACTCAGGATTTAGGCAACCCTATCAGTCCCAGAGAGCCCAAACTGACAATGTTCACAAGGCCCTCCTCCCCAAGGTTATAGAAGTGGTGAACAATTGCTGAGAGAGAAGACTCTCCAACTTGTTGAGGTGCCTGCAACTTGTGCAGAGAGTTCAAGGTACAGATTTTGTGAGTTGGCACCCAGGATGGAATGGACTTTTTAGAGATGCAGTTGCTATTGAGTCATCTATACTCTTGTAACTAACCCCAATAGACACAGTTGGTTTGCAAAGTTAAACATTGGTAGAATTGTTCCTTTGGTCTGTTATTGGTTCTCTATCTGGTGTAGGGATTTATGTCCAGTCTCCCTGGAAAAAATCTCATACAACAGCTGCTATACCCAATGTATGCAGCGCAAGGGATAGAATCTAAGTGATCTACCAACTGAGCTACATCCCAGCCATGCTGGGTAGCTTTAGTTGAAACCTGACATACCTGGGAAGAGGGAATCTCAGTTGAAGAATTTCCTCCATTGGACTGGCCTGTGCACACCTGTATAGAGGGAATCTCAATTAAGGAATTTCCTCTATTGAAATGGCCTGTAGTCATGTTTATGGGGTATTTTCTTGATTGTTGAGTAATGTGGGAGGGCCCAGCCCACTGTGGATGGTGCCACCCCTAGAAAAGTGGTTTTGTGTTATATATGAAAGCAGGCTGAGTACAGGCCAGAGGAGAAAGCCAGTAAACAGCGTTCCTCCAGGGTCTGTGCTCAAGTTTCCTGCCCTGAGTTCCTGGCTTGGCTTCCCTCAGTGATGAATTCTGACCTGGGAGATGCAAGATAAAATAAACCCTTTCCTCCCCAAGTTGGTTTTGGTCTTTTATCACAGCAATAAAAAGCAAACTAAGACACCAAAAAAAATTTAATTAACATCAAATAATGGGTTTCATTGGACATTTTAATACACATAGTATTTCATTCAATGTAATTCAAAATATTCTTGAAACAGCATTTAGAATTAGAAGGAAATGCAAAAATGATTAGTTTGTAGATTTTTAGTATTCATTCTCCTGCCTGTACACTAAGAACTCTGAAGAATATTCTACTGGGACGTATGAAGATACAAACTTGATATTGTGGGAACTTGTTTATTACCTGACATCTCAGCATCCACAGAGGCCACTTCTCATATTGTTGACCTTATTCTTACTAGTGTTCAGGATGTTAGAAACATTAGAATAGGAATTTATAGAATTAATAAATATACATTAGTAATTTCTAATTTTTAATGTAATTTACAATTTCAATTGGTTAGTTCATTAAAGAAGCAGAACTGAAATCAATATGTGAAAATATTCTATAACATTATAAGCTATCCAGCAAAGAGGTCTTGTGAGCTGGTGTGCATCTTACTATAACTAGAAAGAGCACACTCACTGAAAAGGCATTTGGAAGACATTATCTCCAAGATCTCTTCAGTCTCGAGCATTTTATGATTTCATAACTTTTTCAACTTAATTTTTAATGTGGAAGTATTTATGCTGGTTTTAAACAAACTTGTGATGGTCCAAAGATATCACAAGGAATCTGGAAAAAGTAAACAGGCCATGCAAATATTCATCAGAAGGAATCTGGAGTATATATATAATGGCCAGACAGGTATACTCCAGAACGAGGAATACTGAAAGACAGAAAGAAAGTCATTTCACAAAGATGAAAGTGTTGACAGGTCAAGAGTATATAACAATCTTGGACATGTATGTATTTATTAGATAAATAGAACTGAATAAAAAAAAAGAAAGCATTCAAAATCCCATCTTGTTCCTCTGAAGATTGAACCAAGTCATCAAAAGAAAAATTCAACCAGGAAAACAAGTTGTACAAGCTCCTTATTTCTGGATCTTTCACCTTAATTTCTACACTGCCACAACCGTATTCTTGAACATACATGTTTTCACATTTTTATTTTTCACCTTATGCAGCTCTTTATTCTGAGACTTTCATTAGCATACTTGGGGATTCATAAGTATTGTGACATGTATCAGTAATCCGCTTAGACTTGTTGCAGTACACACTTTATCTGTCCTTTATTCACATTTCTGTCTCTTGATTTTAGCTATTAAGAGCAAAGACACCATGACTTTTATATTGGTCTTTGAACACACACTTTCATTTCTTTTAGTTAAATACTAGGGATGAGGTTGTGGTTGATATGATAGTTGAATATTTAACTTTCTAAAAAATATTTGTATTGAGTTTCTGTGCATTTCATATAATAGATCTTAATCAAATCTAGACCCCCTCCCCATCCTCAGTTCCTACAGCCCCACGCCCCCAGATTTCATGTATTCTGTAATATATGCATTTATACCCAGATGTCCCTCAGTGAAAATCCTTCCACTGGAGTCCAGTCAGCCCATTGAGAGTCAGAAGTCACTCCCTTAAAGAAGATCTACTCTAGTGTAATCTAAGTTTTAAATAGAAGAAGCAAATCAATTCAGAACAAGACAAAAACCCTACACACAGTCCAGACAAAACAAAAGACTCATCCAAGACTGCCCAGGGACAACTGTTTCGTACGGAACCGTATTAGTCATGTCTCTGTTGCTGTGATAGAAACACTGACCAAAGCAATTTATAGAAGTAAGAGTTTATTTGAGCTTACGGTTCCAGGGGAATTACAGTCCATCATGGCAGGGAGGCGTGGTGGCTGGAGGTGGCTGGAGCGGGAGCAACAGAAGCTAAGCTCTCACATCATCACGCAGGCACAGGAATCAAGAGAGCAACTGGAGATCCGGCAAGGCTTAAGAACTCTCTAAGCCCACCCCCAGTGACGTGCTTCCTCCAGGACAGCCACACCTTCTAAAGCCTCTCAAAACAGCGCCACCATCTGGGGACAAAATGTCCAAATACTTGGAGCCTGTGGGGGACATTTTCATTCAAACCACCAAAGGAACATCATAGGAAGCCTAACATCTCTGGCCCCTTCCACAAAACACATCCAGCACCCCCAGTACACACATCCCCATGCCTCCTGAAAGTACCACTGTGCATTTCTACAACCACCTCTGGAAACATTCCTGCTGCTTTGAGAATCAGTTTTACACTCTTCTGTACTTCATAAATTTTCTCTAATGTAATAAATTACCTTTTTATAATCATAAAAAAAGAAGATCTACTCTCCCTCACCCCACAGTGATCAGTTGACAATAATTCCTCCTCTAGGATTGGGGCCTGCTGCCCATTTCCCCCATACTATGATGGGTTTTTGTCTGATTAGCATGAGTCTTGGGCATGCTGTTCATATGAGCAAGTTTCCAGAGGTCTGAAAGCCTTTGTTTCTTTATGTTCATGTACAAACCCTGGCACTTAAAATCTTTCTGCCCCCTCTTCTGTAATGATCCCTGAGCACTGAGTGGGTGAGGTTTAATATAGGAGATCTATCCAGGGACATTCACTCTACAATCTCTTATTCTCTACAACTTAGCCAGTTGTGGCCTTCTGTGTGCATCACACTTTGTTGCATGAGGAAGCTATGCTGATGAGAGTTAAGGGACGTATTAGTATTCTCTCTACCCCCATTCTGCTATCTTCCATGAGACTTAGGTGTAGAGGTTCCACTGTAGAAGTGTCACTTAGGGCTGGGCATCTTTCAGACATATATTCTCATGTGTAGCCAGTTGTGAAAGTCTGTAATAGCCCTCATCTGCTGCAAAAAGAAGCTTCTTTGATTAGTGGTGTACAGTATGCTTGTCTGTAAATGTAAGGATCCACAGTAAGGAATTTCATTTGTCTAGAGATACAACAGAGATAGGGTTTTTGCTAGGATCTATGACCTCTCCAACCATGAGTATTTGGCTATACTTACAGTGCCACCCATGAGTTCCCTCCCATTAAGAGGGCCAAGTAAATCACTATTGATTACCCCCTAGCTAAAAGGGTCATTACTGCACCAATAAGGACAGTTTGCTGTGCCAGCTGTTGTGGTTATTAGGCTTTGGAGCTGGGTTGGACCATTGATCGATTTTCTTGCTTAGCATCTTGCATAGCCATAAGGAAAGACAAAATTATGAAGTTTACAGGTAAATAAATGGAACTAGAAACTGTTATACTAAGCAACACAGACTCAGAAAAACAAGAGACATATGTTCTCTCTTGTTTGCAGATCTTAGCACCAATCTCTTACATGTGAGTATATATCCTGATGTAACAGTAGGAGCCAGGAAAATCGAAAGGAAGCACGGAGGTAAAGGGAAAGACAGAGCTTGAGAGAGGAGGATGGTAGGAGATAGATGTTACCTAGGAGGAAAAGGGGAAAACAGTGATTCAATTGGAAAGGGAGGAGGGAATGACATACAAGAATCATGGGGAAAATGGGGCAAAGGAACTCGGGCAGGGGATAATAGGACACAAGTATTGTCAAGGGGAAAATGGGATAAAATGAGGTCACCTTAAACTGGAGAGGGAGGAGGGAGGGAATTTAGACAAGAAGAGAGGAAAGATAAACATTTAAAAAAATATTAGCCTGATCTCCAGGGGTAACAGCACAATAAATTTTGTTTTAAATAAAGATCAGTGATAGATAAGCCAGAAAAAGAGGAAATGAAAAATGCAAAACCAGCTCCTACAATAACATGAATATCTCTGTGGAGTAGAAGCAAAATGTATGTGCAGCCCCGTGAGAGACACAGATGCCATGGATACACAACGGGGTCTGCAAGCTGGCTTCCAAGGAAACAGCTTTGTTGTTGAGAACTACAGAAATTAAATCACTTCCTATGATAAAGAGAAACTAAGGCTGAGGATCTCTCTTAAAAATAGGACATGGGGGAGGGCAGGAGGTCCTGCTATTCAGTGATATCTGACTCTGCCTCACTTCACAGCAGCCCTGTAAGAACTGTGATGTGAAGACATCAGATGGCACAGGTACTGCATTTGAACATGGCATCCAGCCACCTGCTCCAGTGCAGAGCTCCAATGCACTCAATATCACTGTGGGGAAGAATTCCAAGTTGTCGGTAAATCTGTAGAGACAGGGGTAAGGACAAGGAGCGAACTGGACACATCAATCCAGTTTCTCGAGCTGAAAAGAAAAAAAGCCCCAACTACAAACCTTTGAAATAAAACTGAATCTCCCATATTAGGAACAAATTCATCAAATGGCCTAAATTAGAAGAAAAAAATGAAACCAAACATGGACGTAGGGCCTGGGGAGATGGCTTAGCAGGTAATGTGCTTGCCCCACAAGTGTGACTAGAGTTCCAATCCCAGAATTCATGTATATACTGGGTAGGTATTGTGACCACATGCAGTCCCAGTGTTCAGGAGGCAGAGATAGGAACCCCTGGAGCAAACTGGCTAGGTAGACTAGCTTAACTGGTAAGCTCTGGCTTCAAGTGAGAGAACTTGTCTCAATATACAATGTGGAGAGTGATCAAGAAAGATATGTAACGTCAACCTCTGGCCTCCCACATGCATATACCCCAGCACACATGAAGGCACATACCATAACACATACACATGAATAATTTACCCAAAATGTAATAGAATGATATAATTTTTAAGACTTAATTACTATTTATTTACATATATGTGTACTTGTCTATGCATTTGCATATGTGAATGAAGTGCTCGTGGAGGCCAGAGGAGGGTGTTGGAGCCCCTGGAGCTAAAGTTATGAGCGGTTATAAGCCATTCCCAAATGGGTGCTGGGAGCTGAATTCTGCTCCTCTGAAAGAGAAGCATGTACTCTTAACCTCTGAACCATCTCTGCAGTCCCACAGTATATTTATTTCATGGAGCTATTCCAATAAGCAGGAAATGGAAACAAATGTCATCAACTGATGAATGGATAATAAATATATGGTACATTTGCACACAAAATATTATTCAGTTCTTAAGAAAAGTGAAATTATCAAATACACAGGTAAGTGGGTAGAGTCAATTCTGAGGTAACCCAGACCCAGAAAGACAAACATCACATATTTTCTCTTAGATATGCATGCTAGCTTTGAATCTTTAGGTATGTGTTCTTTAATTGGAAAATCCATAGAGTTCAGGAAAATAACTGGTGGCCATTGGGGAGGCGGGGCTTGATGGGAGGGAAAATAGAATGCAATGATATAAAAGGGGAGAGGAGAATTAATTATATATAATAAGTATATATAAATGGGGGGGTTAAATGGAGTCACCCTATAATATGGGGGGTCAATGCTCCTACCAGACAGCATAGGTTAGCAAATAAAAAGCTGAATGCCAGTAATGGGCTTCCTGTTTGGGAGTTGTTCTCCAGAAATATCCCACAGACCCTACTAACTATTATTGTTCATTTTGGTTGCCCTCCAGAACTTGATGGTATTGCTGAAGACTCTATATGCATGAGTCACAGAACAAACATGAAGGAATCAAGCTGGTACTGACTTTGAAGCTGCATCTCTACTGCCTAATTTTCATAGAATTGGAAGGTACTATGCATGCTACCTGAAAAGTAGTCCTCAACCTTATCCAGCTGTGAACCCTGTGAGCTACAATAATAAGTCAAGATATGCCCCCCTAGTGCAATAGTGGCACAAATGTTATGAGTAACCAACCAGTACGTGGCTGGATTTAAGGCCTACTTAACAAGATGAAGTGCATAACTGTCAGTACTATCAGAGCCAAGAATCGGTGGCTGGGAAGGTCATAGGCTACAGGGGAGAACCTGCTGCTAGCATCTTGCCAAATGGACAGAATATTAAATTGACTCCTAATGACTTATTGTTAGACCCATAGACTAATGCATCTCTCAACTCTCACCAGAAAAGTTTACAGCAGATGATGATTAACAGAAACCTACAGTTTCTCAACATGCAGAAAATAAGACACTGCAGTGGGCTTGGCCCTAAGTTGGACACCTAGGTCACACCATCTCTTTCCAAGACTCAGATCATTGTAGATGAAGGAGGAGTGGGAAGATTATAAGAGCCAGAGGTGGTGGGTGAACACAAGGAAATCCTGTTTTCCAGACACAACTAGGCAGTTACACACATGAACCCACAGTATTTGTCATAACCTGCACAAGATCTGTATAAGAGCAAGACAGACAAAACCCAGCCTGGGGAAAGTGGGCAATCAGCCCCAGCCCTGGGGAAATATTGGCAACTGATAGCTTCTGTGAGAGGGAGAGTCAGTTTTCTTTAAGGGTGTGATTCTGGGTAGGTTGACCAGGCTCCAGGGGATGGACTCATACCCAAGAGCATTTGGGGGACACAAAATAGATTCAATAGGTCTTAGAAAAATAATAGTGGATTTGATCCCCAGCACCTACATAAAAAGTGTCACAATAGCTTGTGATTGTAACCCTAGTGTGGGGAAAATGGACATAGGTGAATCTCAGAGGGTCCCTGAAAACAAGTCTAGCAGAAAGAGTGAGTTCCGTGTTCAGTAAGATATCCTGTCTCAAAAAAAGTAGAGGTTAGAAAGATGGCTCAGTGATTAAGAGCCACTGGCTGACCAGGGTTCAATTCCTAGTACCCACCTGGTGGCTCACAATCATCCATAATCCTAGCTCCAGGTTTTGGTCCCTCTTCTGGCCACTGTGGGCAGTACGCATACATGGTACACTTACATTCATGCAGACAAAACAGCCATACACACAAAATGAAAGTAAATAAATTTAAAATTAGGTGAAATAATTGAGGAAGACACCCACTATCAACCTCTAGCCTCCACATGCACATGCATGCATACACACACACATTCCACACAAAGAATGGTAAATATAGTTCATAACATAGTGACTGTCCTGAAACCTAACTAAATAATGCAATAAAAAATCATAATCAGATTAAGTCTAAATATTTTCCTCTAGGATTTCTCTTTCACGCAGTGTGTGTTTATCAAATAAGCTGTTGATCATGACATATAAAGTGGGATCAGATGGAGGTGATTCTCATCACTTCTCTAACAGGTCAGAAAGTGTAGGCCACATACCATGGAAAGAAAGTTTCCATAAACTAGAAGAAGCAGCAGCAATTCAAGGATTCAGAACTGCCCAGGGGGGAGGAATATTTCCAGGCATTCTCATTTCCAACAACTTTGTGTTTCTGAGGTTCCTGAGTGTGGCAGCCTGCCAGCTGCTACTGGAATCATAATTCTGAAGATTGCACTGTTTCTACAAGAAGAGTCCTGGGATTGATGTTTTAGCTAACAGGAGAAGCTGTTGGAAATAAGATGCTGAGTATTGTGAGAAACAGTGATCCTCACTTCATAATACGAGTCCTGGAGTCTCAGAGTAGTGAATGTAAAACAAAGCAGTTAATTTTTCCACCTTGTGAAGTGGGGAGTCATCCAAGAGAAAAAGCAAAGATGGCTGGCATACAGATTTGGTGCAAAGTAATGTTTCTTATAGTCTCCGATCATGAAAAACCCTGCCCTCTTTTTTCATAGGCTGGTACTCCAGACCTATAATCACTCTTGTTCATCTAGCATGGTTCCCACCCCAAACTCCCCATCCTCTTGGGGCTTGAGAGTCCCCCTCTTTCCTGATATATGTGCTCAGTCACATAGCAGACTGGCTTTTCACCCCCACGGTAAACTGAAAAGTTCCTGGGGAAGCAAAAGCCACCTGCCAGCTAGAAGAGACAGAGGCTCCTGTCTTTCTGTCTATCAGTGACTCACTGATGAACTCCTAAACACATCTCATTCTGAAAATGGACCATATTGATTTACTTTTTTATTTATGTAAAGTTCAAGTTTGGGACAGAAGACAGAGAATAAGCTAATTTTTATCTAATTTATTTACTCTTTGAATTTCAGATAGATAGATAGATAGATAGATAGATGATAGATAGATAGATAGATAGATAGATGATAGATGATAGATAGATAGATAGATAGATAATGATTGATAGATAGATAGATGATAGATGATAGATAGATAGATAATGATTGATAGATAGATAGATAGATAGATAGATAGTAGATAGATAGATAGATGATAGAAAAAGAAAGATGATATATAGATGATAGATAGATAGATAATAAGATAGGTAGACAGACGATATACAGACAGATAATGTTGTACTTTGATCATATCCATCCCCCTACACCTCCCTGGAAATTGTGCCGGACTTCCCTTACCACACTCAGCTCCCAATTTCTTGTCCTTTTCTTTTTTGTTAAATAACCCACTGGGTCCAACTAGAGCAGCTTGTATGGACATGAGCAATGCACTGAGCATGGGCAATCTACTGGGCCCACATTCGTGGAGAGAACTGACCCTCTCTCCCCCAGAAGCCATCAGCTTCTAATAGCCCCTCAGCTAGGAGTGGGGCCTCATGAGCCCTTCTTTCTTCATACTGGAGTGTCAACTGGCTTGATTTTGTGAAGATCTTGTGCAGACAACCAGAGCTGTTATGAGTTCATGAGTGCAATGGCCCTGTTGTGTCCAGAAGAGAATAAGCAAATATTTAAATGGAGCAGAAAAAGTGAAGAAGTCAAAGAAACATGAAGTGAAAAGAAGGAACATACAGTGGTTCTTACTGAACAACACATAGGCCACTGGATAGTGGCTGGGGGTGACTACATGTTTGGCTTAAAATGTGTGTGTGTGTGTGTGTGTGTGTGTGTGTGTGTGACAGAGAGAGGAGAGAGAGAGAGAGAGAGAGAGAGAGAGAGAGAGAGAG
>NW_008333818.1:1543562-1547589 GCF_000622305.1 Nannospalax galili
AGAGAGAGAAAAAGAGACATGGGACACCCCACCCTGGCAAGGGTGAAGATGACTCAGGAAAGCTGCATGCTGGATGGAGGTCCCTGTACAACACGCTGGCAGTTCCATCTAAGAGGGTTTCCTCTATCAGAGTAACTGTTTATTCCTTATCTAACCTTATGGATGGAGCCTCGTGAGTCTTGAAACGTTCTGCATTTCTGAAGCCTTCTAAATTTTATTTCCTTCCTGAGTCTCATGAGCCTTTTCCTTCCCCCCAGAGCAGGAGTTTCAAAAATACCTACACAGTCATATATAATAGCTAAGAATGTACGCCTGATTATTTAGAAAACACTCTTTGGGAGGTATAGTCTTGAAGTGTAACTGGCCAGCTTTGAACTACTGATCATCCTGCCCCAGCTTCCTTGGTTCTTATATAATAGCATGGTCCATGAGTCTTAGCCATAAAACTTTTATAAGTAAACATACAATACTTTCAGAGTCCAAAGAGAAAGAATAACGTACATTTTAGGAAGCATTTGAAAGTCATTTTTTGAATTACACAGTTTCTAGATCAAACAAATTCCCTTGAGTTTGGCTCTGGGAGACATGCTTAATTCTCTGAGTTGTCATTTCTTCATCTTCAAAATATGAACTATGTCCCTAAGTCACCTTGCCTTTTGCTGTGACTTTTATTGTTGCTGTTTTTAAGATTTTTATTGAATTTTTACAAATTTCATACACTATATTTTGATCATAGTTAGACCCTCTATCTATATCCCTGTACCCTTTCTGATTTCATTTACTCATATATATTAAAGACTTTTAATCCCAGCATAGAATGGGGGAAGAAACATTGCTAAGGAACTATTGGCTAAAAGATAGCTTCTGGAAGGGAAAGAGTCAGTCTTCTTTTTATATATTTTATTGAGTTTTTGTGCATTTCATACAATAGATCTTAATCATGTTTAGACCTCCTCCCCATCCACACACCCCCATACTGGATTTCATGCATTCTGTCACATATGTTAAGGCCTATCGAGTCACATTTGTGTACCCAGATGTCTCTCCATGCAAGGTCCTCCACTGAGGTCTAGTCTCTAGTCTGTAGCCTCTCACTCAAAGATCAACTCTCCCTCACCCTGCAGTAATCAGTTGACAATCAGTTCCTTGGCTAAAGTTGGGGCTTGCTGCCCATTTCCCCAGTTCTATGCTGGGTATTTTGTCTGATTGAATCAGCATGGGTCTTGTGCATGCTGTCGCCATTGCTGCAAATTCACGTGGGCAAAGCCTGAAAGCCTTTATCCTTACGTTCATGCACCAACCCTGGCTCTTACAATTTTTTCACCCCCTCTTCAGCAATGGTCTCTAAGGTATGGGTGGGTGTTAATATAGGAGTCCTATCCAGGGACATGCACTCTGCAGCCTCTTATTCTCCACATCTTGGCCAATTGTGTCTTCTGTGTGCATCACACTCTGTTACATGAGGAAGCTTCAGTAGTGAGTTGAGGGATTTATTAGTATTCTGTCTACTCCCTGTTCCGCTATGTTCAGTGAACCTTGGGTGTACAAGTTCCACTGTAGATGTGTCACTTAAAGCTGACATTGCTCTGTGTGTGACCAGTTGTGGATCTCTGTAATGGCCATCTGTTGCAAAAAGAAGCTTCTTTGGTGAATGCTCTATAGTATATTTACCTGTGAATATAAGGATTCACATTTAGCACATACCAAGAAATTATATTTGCCTAGGGATATGACAAAAATAAGGTTTTCTTTAAGCTCTATGTCCTGTCCAGCTATGCGTATTTGGCTACATTTAGAGTGCCACCCATGAGTTCTGTTCCACCAAGAAGGCGTTAGACAGCTGTTGATTACCTCCTAGATAAAAGTGCCACTGCTGCACCAATATAGTTTGTTGTGCAAGTTATTGTTGTGGTTATTAGGCTGTGAAGCTGTGTCTGGACCATTGATTGATTTTTTTTCTCCCTTAGCTGTTTGCATACTATCTTGTAGAACTATGAGAGCAAGTCTTCAGGGAACAGGCTTCCCAGATCAGTTCCAGCTCCATCGCTCTAAGTCTTGTGTCTGAACTATGTCCTGTCCTCAGCAATAGGGTCTTACCTTCAAGTTCTGGGAGGTAATCAAAGGCTGTGGCAATAAGCTGTGTTATTTTGGGAGTCTCTTAGACTACCCTGACCAGCAACTAACAGGGAGGTTTCTCCCATCTGGCACTGTGTTTCTTGTTACACAGCCTTCAATTGCACACATGCACTCATGTTCAGATATTATATGTGTATTTTTTGTAGACTTTTGAACTAAGACACTTCCCTCTGGTTTTTCACACCATCTAAACTTTGTTTAACTCTCTTCTGTCTCTCTCCCTGTCTAACTTCCCTACTCCCTCCCCAGTTAAAGTGCCCCCATTTTCCCCTTGATACCTGTCTCCTGTTATTCCTCCCTCTTGAGTTCCTCCTTCCCCTTTACCCCCATGGTTCCTTGCATGTCCTTCCCTCCTCCCTTCCCAGTTGAATACCCCCACTTTGCCCATTTCCCCTTTGTGACATCTGTTTCCTACTACCCCTTTCTCTCAGGCTCCTTCTTTCCCTTTACCTCCATGGTTCCTTTCCATTTTCCTGGCTCCTGTGGTTACATCAGGATGTATTCTCACATATAAGGATTTGGAGCTAAGATCCACAAATGAGGAAGAACATATGTCACTTGTTTTTTATGAGTCTGTGTTAATTCACTTAGTATAACAGTTTCTAGTTCCATCCATTTGCCTTCAAATTTCACGATTTTGTCTTTCTTCATCACTGAGTAGAACTCCATCGTATAAAAGCATCACATTTTCATTATCCATTTGTGAGTTGAGGGCTATTTAAGTTGTTTGAATTTCTTATCTATTCTGAAAAGAGCAGCAACAAAAATGGATGTACAAGTATCTCTACAGTAGGAGGAGTCCTTTGGGTATATGCCAAGGAGTGGCATGAGCAGATCAAATAGCAGACTCATTTGTAGTTTCTTATGAGTTCTCCACACTGATTTCCATACTAGTTTGAACTCACATCAGCAGTCAATGAGTGTTCCCCTTTCCCCGCATCTTCTCCAGCATTAAGTGTCTTTTGTTCCCTTGGTCTTAGCCAGTCTGACTGGGATAATATGAAATCTTAAAGTGGTTTTGATTTGCATTTCCCTAATTATTAAGGATGTTGATCAGGAGAGATAGGCTTCTTTAGAGTGTAACTCTGGGTAGGTTAACCAGGCTCCGGCAGATGGACCCATACTAAAGGCATCTGGGGACACAAACTGGAACCTTAAAAGATATTTTTAACCTTCATTCTATTTTGGCTTTAATAATATTGTGATAAACATATAGTTGTAGTAAATTTGTTAATGCTTACTAATTTTCATACAATTTTCTTCTTTGGGATTTTTTTCTTTTGCCAAAAAACATTAATACCATAGCTCTAAAACTGATAAATAGCAATTATGAGGCAAAAATTTGTTTGCCTAAGGATTTTGGAAGAAACCAACTGACATAATTTTAAATCAGTTTGCATTTGGCTGCATGTTAATATCTTTCACAGTAATTAATCTTTTCTCTTCAAACCTTTTGAGTTTTTGCTTTGTTTTCTGTTTGCTTATTTTTACTTCATAAGGGAGGGCCTTGCTATATAGCCCTGGCTGGCCTAGAACTCACTGTGCAGAACAAGCTGGTCTTGAACTTGTGACTTGAACTTAAGGACCAGTATTAGATGGGTGTAGCATGCTCAGGTCTGACCCTTTTAAAAAATTCCAAGTTCTTACAATCTTCTAAATATTTTAGTATGTTTCAATAGCTTCATATTTAATTTTCTTAAATTTAGTCTGCTTGCAGATACAAAAATATATGACAGTTAAGGGAGGGTAGTCTATTAAAGTCATCTTTTATATATAGTGCTAAAATTCTAATTTCTAATTAAAAAATTATTATCTAAAATGACATAGATTAAACTATTGGCATTGTATAACATGATTAGCATGTACTTTGTACTTTATAATCAGTCATAAC
>NW_008333818.1:1548445-1565523 GCF_000622305.1 Nannospalax galili
TAGACATTACTTTGCAAGCAGATCAGGCACTTGGGAACCACAAGTATGCAATGCAGAGAACAAACTACTTGAATGTCTTTACCAGTCAGGCAGATGTCTAAAGTAGTGGCTGGGAGAGCCTCAAAGTACAGGTTGTTTTAACTGGAATTACAGTCAGTAGGGGAAACTTGATCTGCTATTCTGTTTGAAGCAGAAGGAAGATTTGATGTTGTAAAACGTTATGAGTACAGCAATATTTGTGATTTTTATTGCATTTCTCAAACATGCCTATAGATGGGAACTTTAAAGTTCAGGGTAGAAGAGGAACTTATCTCCAGGAAGAAATGTCATAGTTAAGACAACCTGAAAGACCATCTGCAGGACAAATAGGAGGCAAGACAATGACAGATCAGTGATAAGTAAGAGCACTCTGACCAGGACTGCTCAGTTGTGTACACCTCTTAGCTTCTGTTTAAACCTAAGCTTCATGTCAGTTCTCCAAAGATGGACTTAGGGCATCAGTGCACCTCTTCATTTGCTCTTTTTCCTAATATGCTTACATTGAATAAGTCTGTCTGCTTTTCATAAGTCTGTTGGCCTTTTGAAGATAGGTAGCCAAGTATTGCCAAGAGCCTTGTGCATTCTAGGCAGGTGCTCTACCATTGAGCCATATCTCCAACTCCGTTTTTCTGTAATGGCTATCAGATCATGTTACTGTTCGAAGTTCCAGAACTTGCTTTGGTTCTGAGACTTTTCTGCCCTCCCTTTAAGAAGATCAGCTCTTCCTCACCCAGCAGTAATCAGCTGCCAATAATTCTTCGACTAAGGTTGGGGCCTGCTGTCCATTCCCACAGTTCTGTGCTGGGTTTTTGTCTGCTGAGTTTGCATGGGTCTTGTGTATGCTGACACCATTGCTGTAGGTTCATATGAGCGAGGTCCCAGGAGCCTGTAGGACTCTTTCCATGTGGTCATACGCCTCCTCCTTAGTTCTTACAACCTTTCCACACCCTCTTCTGCAATGTTCCCTAATCTGGGTAGGTGGAGTTTAATAAGGTGGGCTATCCAAAAACCCAATTTCTGCAGATGCTTACTCTCCATGTTTTGGCCATTTGTGACCTTTTTTTTTTTCCTGGCCCTCTGTTGCATGATGGAGCTTCATTGATGAGAATTGAGAGATGCATTAGTATCCTCTTTACCCCTTGTTCTATGTTCCATGAGCCTTAGGTCTAGAGGTTTCATTGTAGATACACTGCTTAGGCTTGGACAATTCATAATCTCTGTGTGTGACCAGTTGTGGAACTCTGTAATAGTCTCCATCTGTTGCAAAAGAAGCTTCTTTGATGGGTGGTGACTGGATACTTGTCTAAAAATATAAGGATCCATATTTTGCACATAGTAAGAAATTACATTTATCTAGGAATGTGACAGCCTTGGGGTTTTCTTTAAAATGTATGATCTCTCCAGCTATGTGTATCTGGCTATGTTTACAGTACCACACATGAGTTTCCTTCCACTGAGAGGGCTTTAAGTCCAATTAGGTAGTTGTTGATGTCCCCCAAGATAAAAGTGCCACTACGCCTGTAGTCCCAACATTTGGGAGGCAGAGGCAGGTGGATCTCTGTGAGTTCAAGGCCAGCTTGGTCTCCATCGTGAGTTCCAGGACAGCTGGGACTACAGGGAGACCCTGCTTCAAAAAGACAAAAAGAAAAGTGCCACTATTGTATCACTGTCATTTGCTGTGCCAGTCATTGATGTGGTTATTAGGTCTTGAAGCTAAAGTTGAACCATAGATTGATGTTCTCCCTTAGCAGCTTATGTAGAGCTCGCCAAAGCTTTGAGAGCTAGCCTTCAGGGGAACTGGCTTCCACGTCAGTTACAGCTCCATTGCTCCAAATCCTGTGTTCAAAGTATGTCCTGTCTTCAGCAATAGGATCTTACCTTTAAGTTCTGGGAGGCACTCAAGGGCTATGGAAATAACCTGCGTAATTTTGGGAGTTGTTGCTTCAAATTTTAAAGTGGCTATGCTAGAAGCAGGAGGAAAATAATGATGAAATATAAAAGTACTTATACTAAGGACTAAGCTGGATGAATTTTTTAAGAGAAAGGTTAATGTCTTATAAAAAGAATCAACTTAATGCAAAGAAAGGAAAACTCATTGTGTTTAGCCCAGATACTTTTAAAGAAAGTTTAAATTATTTGAAAAGGTGTCTTTGTCCTTGGTTGAAAAGGTTGTGGATAGCCTCTGTTGATGACAGAGGTGTATCTTAATAAGTGAATTGAAATGCCATCACAGAAAGAATTGAGATGCAGAAATCAGTGAATGATTGAAAGCATTCCCTATGTGGAATGCCTGTAGTAGCTAACACCAGCCACAGTGAATATTGTTACTCTCATCCAAAAAGGGAGACAGTGCTATTGGGACTGCGTGTTTGTCCTTTCTCAGTGAGAAGGTAAAAAGATCTTAGCGTGTACAAAGGGTGGCTTATATTTAACCAAATCATGGGGTAGCTATTGTTTAGATAATCACATGTATATAAAAGGATGTCTATAAATGCCAAGTCATCAAAGGGGTAGATGGTACTGATTTCTAAAGTATTATCTTTCTGCTCCAAGCTTACTCTTCTATTCTACGCCCCTCAAGTTACTTTTGTTCAGGGCTGACAGGTTGATTTCCAATTAGGTTCTGCCAACCTGGGGTGCAAGGGGACTGGGAGCCTAGCTGCCTAGATAAGAATGAAACCCAGCTTGCTGCTTTTAATTTGCTTTCTCCTTTTGTCAGTCATCATTGACCCAATCTTCATGCTTTCCTTTTTATTAAAAATTATTTATTTGAATTTCATATGTACAAGTCTTTGCCTGCACGTATGTAAGTGCAATCATGCATGCAGTCCCCATGGAGGCCAGTAGAGAGTGTCAGATCCTCTGGAAGTGGAGTTACAGATGGTTGTTAACCACCATGTGAGTGCTGTGAACCAAACCCAAGTCCTCTGCAAGAGTAGCTAGTGCTCTTAAACACCAAGCCATCTCTATAGTCCCTCTTCATGTTTTCAATGGTAACTAGTTAATCTCTGAAATCTTTTCTTCCTCCTGACCTCAAAATTAACTCCATTATGCTACAGAGGCATGTACTGGGAGACACCTTGTCCCCAGAAGTGTAAGTTACAACCCTATAGTATTTCTCTTATGATATTCCAAGTTCTAGTTACCCTCAACTGTGGCTCTTTATGTGGTTAGTTGTACTTGTTCACTGGAGAATTCCACTTTTTCTGTTTTCATTTTTAAGTATCCATTGAATCTCTTTGTAATACCAAATGTGTTGAAATAGCAATTGAAACACAATGATAGATTCCTGTTGATTCAAAGGGGCAGTTTAGAACATACCTCACAACTAGACAAGTGATTATAGAAAACATACTTCAGCTGATATGAGAGTTAAAGAACAGAAAGATTACTGTACAATACTTTTTAATTGTCTGGTGTGTTGTCTTGTAAGGTGACTCAGTTATAAGTGGGTATGTGTGCTAGCTGAATCTTGAGTGAACACGCCCAAGAAATCTAGGAATTGGTCATAAAGTAAAGATAAAACAATAATGAGACAAAAATAAACAAGAAGCATGACAGGACATCTCTTAGCATCTTCTTTTCACTTTGTTCATTGTTTAATTTTATTGTTTGACAATTCCATGCATGTATATGCATATAATGTATTCTGATTTCCCATTTATCTCCTTCACCTCGCTATTAACACCCCATCCCTATGAGTCCCCCCATCCCAATCCCTGCAAGTTCTTTTCACAGATTCATGACTTTTGGATATATTTTATGATCCATTATTTCAACCAAGGCCATCTTGTGTAACCACTGAATTATAATGTTGCACATGGAGCCTGGTGGGTCACCAGTAAGTAAAGACTGAAGGCAGTAATTTCCCTACTTCCTGAATCTATCAGTAGCAAATAGTTCAGCGGTGAGGGGTAAGACATCTGACACCCTCCTTCATCTATATCCAACTGCTGAGAGTCCAATTAGCATCTGTTTATAAAGCTGGTAGACGGTAAGAGAGAACAAACATATGATAGCCAAACAAACAAAGAAACAAACAAACAAACGGAAGTGTGTTTAACAGGAACACAAGAGTAGAAAACCCAAATACCTCAATATTTATATTGAGTGAATATAATTTTATTCTATTTCATGCTGAATTTTTTGAAAAACCATAAAATATAGTTAAACATCATTTTAATAGCAAATAAGACATAATTATAAAGATTGGAAATGGTATTAGAGAACATACTCTATGTAAATGCGTAATAAATTGATGTAGTGACATAAATATCAAGCAGCCTTCTGCAATTGTTTATGTAAGCTAAAAGAGCGAATGAGTATGAGGCGAGATTCTGCACAATTATCATTGTAATTAAGACCTGTGCATGCCCCATGTATTTGACCATCAGCTGGTGGCACTTTGGAGTCGTGTCTACAAGAAACATTAGGAAGTACGGTTGATTGGAGGAAATAGGTCACACTGGGGCCATATTTTGTTACCCTGAGACCTGACCCCTGTCCATTTTCTTATCTGCTGCTGAGGTAAGAAGATTTGTTCCACCATTCACCCCCGGCTAGGATGTTCTGCACTGCCCTGAGCCTAAAGCAATGAACCGAGCTAACCAAAGACTGAGGCACTGGAACCGTGAGCCAAAATAAGACTTTCCTCCATTTAATTTATGTTGGATTTTTTTGTCATAGCCATGGAAAGCCAACAAACACACTAATAAAGGTAATGGTCTATCATGAAGATGTAACAATATGTGACAACATTAATATTGACAAATATAGAATTGAGGGGAAGACAATTGTCACTGGGCAAGTACTTTTAGGGACAGGCATTTATGTTTATGTATATGTGTGGGGTGTGTTATGCACCTTTAAATATTTGTTAGTGCCCTTTGATTTTGTTTGTTTATTTCGGATAAGAACCTCCACAGAAACTTGCAAAGAATCATCCAATATCACCAAGTCATTCTGACTCAATCTTTCTTGGTGATCTGGATGGAGTAAACTTTGATTTTATAATACTATGCTCTCGGCCCAGAGGTGTTCCATTTCCATGTTTTTGTTTTTAAACTTGCAATGTATGACCTTGACTAAGCATGCTCAGAGATTGCCTTTGCATGTGATGTTAAGTCTTCCTATATGAACACAAATAGGTTTCTATTTGTATTCAATTGCATTCTTTACTTGCTCACAAATGTTAAATATTTCTTCACTCTTTTATTTCCTGGCTGTGCTTACAGGCTTTTCACTCACAAACAGGTGGGTGAACTAACGACATTTATTCAAATAATTAAAATGAAAAGATTGCAAATTGAACATTATAGTAGAAAATTTATAGTAGAAAATTAATAGAAAATAATGAAAGAAGGAAACAAAGTTTTGAGAACTAAATTAGATATGTAAAAAAATTCTACAGTCAGGAAATATAGTAAACATATTATATCAAAATTAATACACTTACAAAAATTGATTATATATAAAACACAAAACTGATAATTTTGAATTCTTTCTTTTACCTTAGTGATGGTAAATTTAAAATTAACAGTGAAAAAAAATTAAATTTAAAAACTGAAAAATATATGTAATTTGTTTTTTAATGACAAAACTCAGAGCATTGATAGTTCTAAGTATCAGATTTGACAGACACAATTTAAACAGTAAAATGAAAAACTACATTTATAACATAACTTACATTTATAAAGAGTAAGACATAAAAGAAAGTTTAACTGTTCAACTCAGAGGTTATGATGACCATGAGTTAAAGATAGGAGATTATTTATGTAAAAGAAAACCTTATTGTAAAACTAATTATTTAGATAATTAAAATAAAGTTTTCTTTTTATTTTTAAAAAGTCAGTAAAATAGATATCATCATAGAAAGAGTGAGATGGACACAGAAATACAAAATAGTAACCGAGCACAGAACCAAAATGCAGACATTTAAAAAATGAAAATAAAATGCTATGACTAAAATTTATTTCAATGAGTTTAAAATTAGTTTAAATTTCATTATGAAAAAATAGAATTTTAAACAAGTAAAAGACAGGGTCTCCCTGTAGCCCAGCAGTCCTGGCCTTGAAAACTATCCAATTTGACTTGCGGGGCGAGCATAACATTGACAAAAACCCTAGAAAAGGACAATAGAAGAAAAGGAATTTGTTGCAAACATCTAAAAGGTGGACCTATATGCAAGAAATGTAAGTTAATCAGGTGAACGAACGTTCCTTAAAAATCAAACAAAATGCATCTTCTCAGATAAAACAGAATTTAAAACCCAAATGTAAAAGCAGGAGAACCTTTTATGCTGACAGCATTAAGAATAGAAAAGGAGAAAGTCACTCATGAATCTCCGTTCAGTGACTAGGAAAATAAGCGACGTGCAGGTAAGACTGACGATCCCTTTGCAGGCACGAGGCACCTTGAGACATGAGCCTGGGTGCTCTAAATCGCCAGCGAGCCTCTTCATGAACCTCTCCAACCGAGAAAATCTCATTCCAAAGTGACCACGGGTCATTTTTCTCTGATTAAAAATTAATGGGGTGGTGGGGGCTGGGAGACTGGCGAGATGGTTCAATGGTTAAGAGCACTGTCTGCTCTTGCAGAGGACCTGGGTTCAGGTCCCAGCACCTACACAGCGGCTAACAGGCATCTGTAACTCCAGTTCTAACTGATGTGTCGCCCTCTTCTGACCTCCCTGGGCATTGCACGATATGTGGGCACTCTTAACATACATACAGGCAATACACTCATACACATAAAATTAAAATAATAAAATATTTTTAAATGAAATTGAAAATAATTGGATTGTTGCTTTCTTGGTTGGTATGCACACTAAAATAATTAAAATGGCAAATTATACTTTGGGTCTTTTATTTTTGAGTATGTGAATATATTTAGATAAAAGAACAAAAATGAGATTTAACTCACATAGGAAAACATCAACAGATTGTCTCAACCATATAATCCACGAAGTTAGAAAACAGGGTCAGCTCACTTTGAGTTTAGAAGGAAAAGCAAACAACAGTGTTGATAGCCCAAGAGGAATCTAGGTCTTTTTTCCTCTCTTGGGCTCAAAATCACTACAAATTAGAGGATACAAGTTGTTTCCTGGTGACAATGTTCCTTCATTCGTGACTTAGTAAAATTCTACAATATTATGTCTAACAAGCCCCATTGGGATATTTTATTCACTTTCCCATCTCCTGAACATGTTCCCTACAGCTCCTATAGATATTGTTATCTGATTTTATGAACTATATTCCTTGTGGAGACTTGATAAATACATGCACACACACACACACACACACACACACACCTATGTTTACTGAGTATGAAAATACATATATGAGTTCCAACTTTTGGTTAATCTGCTTGGAGATCAGTGTGTAAGAATGTTTTGGAGTTCTTGAAATTGTAATAAATCAAGCTAGTGGGTTATGTTTATGTAATCTGTGAAGGTGTCCTGACCTAAAAGACATTCGATTTCCTTCTGTATTTGTGTCCATACTTATGGACCACAGTGGGTAAGGACAGCATCAGTATCCTCATCTTATCATAACTTTTCTTCAGTGAAAACCAGAGCTAAGCAAAGTGACAGCCCCTTTGCTTGAATGGAAACAGGTCTCGGTATGTGTGGTAGATCTCTTTTCCTCCCCTCTATATACCTGCAGAGCATATTAAGAGTTGACTGAGCTAACCAGAAAATAAGATCATCTCATTTTTGAGAAATCCAGCCTCCATGAGGCATTTTGCATCTCAGGGTTATCTTGGAAGAAAAGAATTCCTTCACTAACAGCTGTTTGCTTTACGCTGCCTGTATACAACGTGTCTCCTCATGTGCATCCGTAAGTCTAAGAAAGATTTCTTAGATAATCTAATCTTTATTCATTGTGCATTTTCAGACAGACTAGAATGAAAGACCACAACTGAAAATGCAATTGCTATTGTCTATTAATTCCAAAGTCCTGCTATTTATATACTTAACTACTAGGATAACCTGAAAGCTATGAACACTTTCAGATATACTTAAGATGGATAATTTCTTATGCATTTGCTATTGCATTTCTTATATAAATTGATAGAAAAAATAACTAAAAGATTTGTTTCTAAAGGTTTGTATTGCCTCATGAAATCGAGTAGTGATTTCTTAAAATTCTGAGTCTAAAGTAGTGATTTCTTAAAATTCTGAGTCTAAGCTACAGCAAAACAGATTATGGTTTTTTTTAAAAAAGTGTCTCAAAGGCCTTTTTTTGAATGTGAAACTCATTTTTATGAAAGAAACATGAGAGCTATCATGTTTGTGGTCCTTTCATAAAAAGGTTATCTGTGCCAACAAGAGGAACAGTCTCATGTACCTTCCACCACAGCACTAATGGAACACAGTGTATATTTTGCAAAAAACTGCGAGTTTTATAACTTGTGATTTGGATACTTGGATGTGGGACGAATATAAAGTGATGCTCGTTGGTTATTATACATTTCATTGTGTTCCTTCATTGTATGAAATTTTACAAATATTATCTTCATGGGTTCCAAATATCATAAACACACTGGAGTGAAATGGATTATCACTTTTCCGTATATTGTGAGAGCATTCAGCTGACAATTTTATTAATGATATTGAATAGAATAGAATAAAAGATAATACCACACACACATCATACAAGGTTAGGACTGTGTGTGTGTGTGTGTGTGTGTGTGTGTGTGTGTGTGTGTGTGATACACACACATCATACAAGGTTAGGACTGTGTGTGTGTGTGTGGAAGATAATTCTTACTGTGGTATGTAGAAAAAAATGTTAGAAATTCTAAGTGTGTATGCACTAGGAAGATAATTCTTACTGTGGTATGTAGAAAAAAATGTTAGAAATTCTAAGTATGGATTGGGAAGTGTATGTGTACAAATAAAGCAAATTAACTATAGAGCGTAAGACAGACAATAGATAACTCTATTCTGTCCATAAGGCCATCTGTTGTTATGAAAGTGAAAAGACAGTGGACTCAATTTATAATAATAAATCCAGATAACATCCTAGCAAACTTCCATTCTCTCTATGTAACTCAAGTTTATGTTGGCAAGTTATTGTTTATGTCTTATTAGGACAGAAATTTATTCTAGCAAAGATCACAAACCTAATATTTGATAAGGGATCGTGGGCATACTTAGTCCTCAGTCTCCTTCCACACCCTGATGACCACACACAGCACACTTACACACCTGTGAATAACTGTCCACTGCAACCCAGCAATACTGGGGGCAAATGTCTGATGCAACCAACACAAACTGAAACAAGCATCTGACACCGTGAGGGTGACTTATTGACATATTTTGAACTTTAGAGAAAATTGATTTGAACATGAAATTTGTAATTGCTGAATAATATATTACTTCTTAACTTGTAAATTTTCTACTGATTCTTTGGAATGCGTAGTTTTCACTTAGTGACTAGCAAGTCAAAAATTTCATGGTGCATTTTTTTTTCCTTAGGAAACCCTCAACATGACATTCACAGATGTACCATGTTTAAATACCTGCCTTGGATATTTAGAGTGGGTTCTGACTTGGTGTGCTTCTTTGTCTCTTTCACAGGGAAATGGAAGGAAATGAGACGTCTATCACACAATTCATCCTACTGGGATTTCCACTCAGTCCCCAGATGCAGATGCTCCTCTTTGCCCTCTTCTCCCTGTTTTACACCTTCACTCTGCTGGGAAATGGCACTATCTTGGGGCTTATCTGCTTGGACTCCAGACTCCACACTCCTATGTATTTCTTCCTGTCCCAACTGGCTATTGTTGACATAGCCTATGCCTGCAACACGGTGCCCCAGATGCTGGTCAACCTCGTGGATCCAGACAAGCCCATCTCCTTTGCTGGTTGCATGACACAGACCTTTCTCTTCTTGACTTTTGCACACACAGAATGTCTCCTCCTGGTGGTGATGTCCTATGATCGGTATGTGGCCATCTGCAACCCCCTCCGATATTCTGCCATCATGAGCTGGAGAGTTTGTATTACCCTGGTGGTAACTTCCTGGATTTTAGGAGTCCTCTTGGCCTTAGTCCATTTAATATTACTTTTACCATTACCTTTCTGTGGGTCTCAGAAAGTGAATCATTTTTTCTGTGAAATTATAGCTGTTCTCAAACTTACCTGTGCAGATACCCACATCAATGAACTCATGGTTTTGGCTGGTGCAGTGTCTGTGCTTGTGGGACCATTTTCTTCAATTGTGGTATCTTATGTTCATATTCTGTGTGCCATCCTGAAGATTCAGTCAGGGCATGGGTGCCAGAAAGCCTTCTCCACCTGCTCCTCCCACCTCTGTGTGGTTGGACTTTTTTATGGCACAGCCATTGTCACGTATATTGGGCCTCAACATGGGAATTCCAAGGAGCAGAAGAAATATCTCCTGTTGTTTCACAGTCTTTTCAATCCCATGCTCAACCCGCTGATCTATAGTCTGAGGAACAATGAGGTCAAAAGTGCTCTGAAGAGGGTGCTCATAAAAGAGAGTGCTTCATGAAAGACTTAAAGAATGAAGGGTTTACAGTTATCTAAGAAACCATCTCATCCAGTACATGTAAGCTTGCTCAAGGGCATCCTTTCCTTCTTAAAAATGGTGCTTGGAAACCTCCCAAGAATGCCCCTGTGCTTTTCCTTCTCTAACACTGACTGTTCGTGGTCCAAGTAACAAAACCACACACTAGCAACACAATGCATAGTCTTTGAATGTGGTTATGTGAAATTATGGCAATAATGGAAGATAAACTTACTTTTTTGATATTTTGTAGGCAAGTTTTGAATAAAATGAGACAAGATTTCTAGGGCATTTAAGATGATAGTTATAAAAGATTGATAGCATACTTTTTAAAGTATTTTTAACTCAACCCACGTTATCACCTTTTAAAATATGTCTGCATCTAAATGTATTCCTATAACGGTAATGTTTTCTAAGACATAGTCACCTTAGGGCAGAAGAGGATAAGGTGTGGCCTCAAGGGAAGGTGCTTTGAGAGTATAACTGATGCAGCTAGCCACAGGAAAACTGCAGCTGCGCGTTAATAAGGATATGGTTATATGAAACTTTCCTTTAAAAATATTTACTTATTATTATTATTGTATGTGTGTGACATATGTCGGGGGGGTACATACCATGGTATGAGTGTGGAGAGCAGAGTACAACTTCTGGGAATTAGTTCTCTCTTCACACTATGGGTTCCAAAGCAAGCACTTTTTTCTATCCATCTTGCCCATAGCAGTTGTCTGAAGGGCTCTTGATTTCTCTCTTTCTCTGCTTGGAGAGCAGAGATCTATGAGAAGCAGAGCTGAGAGGAAGGAGGCAGGATGGAGGTAACCGAGAATACCTGAAATAAATGCAATTTTTTTCTCATTGGTTTGGCCAGCTTCATCCTATGGAAAATGGTCACTTCTTGGATAGTCCATTGTGGAAAATAAGAAGAGATTATGCTTATTGTGATATCTAATTGACCAATGAAAATAGACCTAGAAATTAAGGGAATGATTCTGTCAGCCATTAAGATATTTGAGGGAAGTTAACCTGTGTATCCAAACCTGAAGCTCTTCCACTTAATTGAGTGGGAAATAATAGTTGAGAAGCAGAGAAAAAGGAGCAATGAAGACATTTTTTCAACTTTTTCCTCAAATCACACACAACTCAAACCTTAACAACCTGTGTATAAGGGAAGTAGTCAACTTCGTTTTTAAGGTGAGGATTTTGTACAAAAGAATTTTTCTTTTTTTATTGAGCTTTTAAAATTTCATACAATACTTCCCACTCACATCCAGACCCCCTCCCCCATTCATGCCTCCCCCGCCCCCCACAAAACCCTTTGCAGTCTGCCATCCATGCTGAGTCCTAGTCATTCAGGTGTTTGTACCCAAATGTCCTTCAGTGTAAATGCTTCCACTGGAGTCTAGTCAGCCCATCCAGTGCTTGTATGTAAGTCAGACTCTCCTTCACCCAGTACCAACCAGTCTCCAAAAAAACCCACAAATTTTTCAAGAGGAAGATATAAGAATTTATCTCTCACAAAGTCTCATCCTTACATGATCTATAAAGAGCAAGGGCAGCTTATAAATGAATGAACAGAAATCAAGTTTCCCATTTTACTACTAAGAAGCAGAGATCTTACAAAATCCATCATTTTATGTAATGCAAAATGCCATGACAGTAAATCATTTATGAACTAAATGACTCACAGAGCCTTTCCTTTCAACTTAATTCGCTAAAGAAAGAATAAATATAAAAAAGGACCAATGTATGCAAAATACATGTTTTAAAAGCCATCTGTGTATATGTTTATGGACACATAAATTCCCATGTGTGTACACATGCACACGTGCGTGCGCGTGCACACACACACACACACACACACACACACACACACACACAAATTCCCATGTGTGTACACATGCACACGTGCGTGCGCGTGCACGCACACACACACATACACACACACACACACACACACCCTAAGTCCTTGAGATAAAGGGATGAGTGGACAGCTTTGCTACTACTTTGATCACTGTCATGTAAACCAGACATATGGATGGAAAGCAAAACAGATACATAGAAGAAATTAGCAATTCTATTCAATAAGTTAACCCCTGAGCTATGCACGGGTGTTCATGTAGGCCAGAAGAATTCAAACTGGCCCAGGATGGGAGTAGTTGACTGAAGCCTTCCTGAATTAAAGGAGAAGAAGAGAGAGCCAGAGGTGCTGGGGGAAGATGCTTGGCAGGAAGGGGTGTTCCCCCAGGGGAACAAGTACCACATAAGCTGTGGGAGGACCTACAACCAGCATAGGGTATTTTTAAGGCATCAAATATAGGACTGGTGAGAGGCAAGATGAGACAGAGTCTGGAGTGATTCCTGCTCCAGGCTGACAGTCCTTACATAACTCCTGTATGAACCATAAAGCTAGGCTACAAGTATGAAAATAAAACCTTCATTTAGAAAAGCCTCCTGGTACTGTGTGAAACGAGGGTTTGAAGTAATAAGTTTAGTGATCAGAGAAATCAGTTTAGAAGCTTCTGCATCCGTCCTGGCAAGAAATGATGGATAGGGTCTGAACTAGAGAGGGAAACACGAAAATAGAATGGGGTGGGGGTGAAGTGGAGAACGAGAAGGACAACCATTCAGTGGTTGGCTAATATAAGAATTAATGCAGAAAAGAATTTTTTAGCATCGTTTTTACTGAAGAAGCACAAAATGTAGGTTCAGCTCAGTGGAAGATCACAAGGGCAACATGATCGTGTGACTACTTCCTGCATAAGCTATAAAGCGTTTCCTCACACTCTCTCCCCGTTACTGCACCTCTTCCTTTTCTCCACATAGCAAACAGCTATGACCTTGACTCGCAGCAGTCTGTATTAATACTGTACTCTCTTGGACTTTGTAGGAATAGAACTGATGCCTTTAAAGTGTCCGTTGTTTTTAATCTGCCTTCTGTCTGTCATTGTTCCTCAGATTCCTCCAGGTTAAGTGGAACCACAATTCACTAATTTTCATTGTTTTATAGGAAAGTATTGTATAAATCTCAATGCAGAGATTCTATTTGGGAATAGATATTTGAGTTATCTACAATTTAAACAATAATAAATCATTTATTCTGTAAATGTTATTATATACATCTTTTTAAAAGCATGTGCCATCACTTTTACTGGTTATATACCCAAGGAAGAATGTCCTAGACTTGGATTTCTTTTCTGTGAATACCAGACAGTCTGAATTATTATCATTTACTCATGACCTGTGACTCTCTCACACTGAGCTGGAATTTGAAACACAATAATAAACAAAATGACATTTCTACCCAGGCTTACAGTCTAATGAGGGAGATTGCTGCTATTCTGATAATGAAGCCCAAATACAATACTGAATCAGCCTATTTTGCTTTCTTCTGAGCAGAAGAAAAAAGAATAAGGGGCCAATTTATTCCTTTATGATTGGCACTATCTTTTTAGTGCGTAAACAATGAAAATTCTGGGGCATAGGAAAGGTGACGACGAGGTTATTAAATTATAAATGGAGGTGACAGGAGTTTTAAACTATTCTGTTGAAGATATTTCAGCCTTACTTGACAAAATAAGCTTCTTTGTCCATGCTGGGGATCAAACTCAGTGCCTTGCACATGCCAGGTAAGTGCTCTGCCACTGAGCACATGCTCAGCCACAAGCCTCTTTTTATAGCAGCCTCATCCTGCTGCATGTATTGGTTTCCTCTGGGAGGTCTGCATTTCTTGGTGAGGATTAGATGCTTTCTGCTAACATTGATTTCTCTGGGCCTATTATAGGATCTATCTAGTACCCAATCCTGGAGCACGGAGTTGTGAAAGTATGTTCTTTTATCATGCTTACTTAATAGCAATTGCATCTTTGTCATGTTCCCTTGCTATGAAGCTACCGCCCTGCCTGATGGTCATGCTCCAGAAGTACAACCAGGGAGTGGAGAGGAATACTTCCTGTCCTCTCAGATTTGTTGCCATTGTGTGCAGCAACCTCTGTGATTTCAAATCAGGACGGGAAAGGCAGCATGTACATGCATCCACTACATGCATCTTTCTCCTCTCTCTCTCTCTCTCTCTCTCTCTCTCTCTCTCTCTCTCTCTCATTATGTGCCCTGGCTGGCCTGGAACTCACATAGATCCCCCTGTTTCTGCCTCCCAAATGTTGGGATTAAGGGTGTGTAACACCACACCCAACTAAAACACTCTCTTTCTAAAAAGTTATATATATGTGTGCATATCGAGGGAGAGTTCATAAAACCAGCCCCTGCTGAGCAAGAAAAACAGTAGCTTGTTTATTGCACAAAGTTGTCTTCTAGGAGGTCCTGCCAAATATTGTATATCGGACAGTCCACCCAGACCCACAGAGCTACAGGGAAGTATTTAACTGCTGGTTGGCCAATGGTTTCTCACTCCATGGGGTATTAATTACTTCACACTGGAGGTCACATATACATCACCATCATGGCCATCAGCCAGTCCACTGTGACTTATGCCTAGGGGCCAAAATAGAGTCACATATCCAAAAATAAGAAGAATGGCGAGGCTCTCTTAGGATACTTCTGGTTATGAACTGTGGAGTAGCGTTTCCTCTTTCTGCCTATATATCTTCTACAATTATACATTTGACTTTGTAGCATAAGACTTCCTTTCAAAAGAAAGTAATAGCAATGTGGCTCTGTTCCATGGTTATTCGGTTTTGGAGTTTCTACCTTCAACCTAAATTGAAAAAAGCTACAAATCAGATTCAAAAGGCAGAAAATGGATCAATAATATATATGTATGACAATCACAGCAAAGTCCATTATTTTGTGCAGTGAATATATGCTAATGAGAGAGAGAAAACATTTTTCTTTAATCTCCCCACCCCACTTCTTCCATACAGATTCATATAAAAAAAACGGAAGCACAAAAACTTAATACAAGGAACTTCCTTAAACTTCCTTTCTGGCGTTCTTAAAGTTCTAAGACCCTACACATTTCCCCCAAAGTTCTAAAATTCAAATGGAAGTACCATTGACAGATGGGGATGGGGCCCCTGAGTATAGGATGATGGGATTACCTCTCACTGATCTCTCCACCTTGGAAAAGCACTTGTCTCCAGTAGGTAAGGACAGTGATGTGTGGACAGCATGGTGACATATAACGATACCAAATCATTTCATGAGGAATGTCTGACAGTGACAAAAACTCCCAACCTCGTAGGAACCTCAGTCTTATTGTGCAATCTCTAAATAACATTTCACCAATGACTCTGGAAGTATCTGAAGACTTTTTCCCATTTGTTAGATACACAGACACCAAGAAAATGCCTCCTCAGGTCCACATCAACATTTTAATAGAAAGGCAATTAAGAAGTAAACACAGTAACAAAAAGTTGAAGCCACGGTGCTGGAGAGGTGACTCGGTCTGTAGAGTGCTTACCAGATAAGCATGAAGACCTGAGTCTGAATCCTCCAGTACTCACAAAAAAGCCGGCACAGAAACACATGTCTGTAATCCCAGTGCCAAGGAGGAGGAGATGGGAGGATCCCTGGGCTTGCTGGCTAGAAGGCCCTGTCAACTGGTGTTCTGGAGTGCTCCAGGTTCAATGCTAGGCCCCAGGGCTGGAGAGATGGCTCAGCAGGTAAGACCACTGGTTGTTCTTGCAGAAGACCTGGGTTCGAATCCCAGCACCCACATGGCAGCTAACAACTGTCTGTAACTCCAGTCCCAGGGAATCCGACAGCCTCTTCTGACCTCCTAGGGCATTGCACGACACAGATGCCTTACTTACATGCAGGCAATACACACATACACATAAAATTAAAAATAAAAGTAATTAATCAATGCTAGACCCTATCTCAAAAATAAGGTTGAGAGTAACTGAGGACTTCCAACTCTGGGCTCCACATGCATATACACACACACACACGTGCACACACACACACACACACACACACACACACATATGGCCTAAGAGTCTAATTTGTGCCCTCAAATGTCCTTCAGTGTGGGTTCATCCACCAGAACTTGGTTTACCTACCAAAAGTCTCATTCTTGAAAGGGACTGTCTCTCTCCTTCCCAGCAGCCATCAGTTGTCCAAACTTCCTTAGGTTGGGTTGGGGTTTCTCATCTACTTCCTCATGTCCATGCTGGGATTTTGTCTGTTTTGAGCTTGCATGGCCTTGTCCGTGCTGTCACCATTGCTGCCAGTTCATATGAGTAACTGACCAGCTGTCTGGAAACTCTGTTTCCTTCTGGGTATTCACCACCTCTGGCTCTTACGGTCTTTCTGCTCCCTCTTCCCCAGTGATCCCTGAGCCTTGGAAGTCAGGCGTTTAATGCAGGTGTCCTATTCAGGGGTAGCACTCTGTGGCCTCTTGTTTTTTTGCATATTGGCCAATTGTGGGTTTCTGTAGATTTCTTGCCCATTTCCCCATTTCTACACTGGGTTTTTGTATGGTTTGATGTTGCATGATCTTGCACATGTTGACTGAGAACAAGGGATTCGAGACAGAAAACATTATTCAAA
>NW_008333818.1:1565925-1585263 GCF_000622305.1 Nannospalax galili
AGACTATTAAGTCAGCCAATGTTTATTAAATTCAGATATTCAATCTTGCTATATCGAGCATTATTCAATCGGTTTTATAGATTCTAAAGCTTTGTCAAAATATTGCATCATTTTTCATTCCTTCTATTTTTCATTCATTTTACTTAACATTCATTCATACCTATGTTGAAGACATTTTGGAGTTTTGCTGTGCTCCTATTTACTGTCTTGCATTGACTACCTTCCTTTTTAATATGGGCTAGTTTCTTTGAACAACAAAATAGAGTTGAAGACCCAGATTTAAGTCCATGTGATTACAGCTACCTGATTTTGACAGACAGGCCAAAAGCACACATTAAAAAGAGAGCATCTTCAATAAAGGTGCTGGTCAGACTGAATGGTTAAAAGGAGAAGAGTGAAGTCAGATCTCTATCTCTCACCCTGCAAAAACATCACCTCCAAATGGATCAAGGACCTCAACATAAGACCTGCTACCCTGAACCTGATAGAAGAGAATGTAGGGAAGACACTGGAACTTACAGACAAAACCCAAACTTTTATCAGGGAAACTCATCAGGACTAATTTCCACCCCTCCCCTCACCTCACCTCACCTCCCTCCCCACTCTCCTCTCTTCTCCTCTCTTCTGCTAATTTTAGCTTTTCAAGTCCAATATCACATTGCTTTCATCATAAAGTTTCCTTTACTAACATTTTGAGAAATAAAGTATTATGGTTGTTTGTGAAGCATTTTCAAAATGTTAAATAATTTCAGAGGAAAGAAGAGCAAAAGTCATACCAAATTGAATCTCACAAAATTAAGATAACAATAGAATGAAACAGGAGCTTTAATCTTCAAATCACCCTAAATCTAAGAGGAACAGAGAAGGACCTTCCTTGGGGGAAAAGTAACATGACATGTGAGTCATTTTCAGATGATTTGCAGTGGGAATTTTTTGTTATATCGTGTCAAAAATTGATAAAGAACCAAAAGCAAATTTTCCTCTCACCTGACTTTCTCTTTTTATCAGGAAGCAAAATATCAGAAAAGATCCCTTTCAGCAGATTTTTCCTTATATCACATTGGCCAAAGCTGAGTCAAATGACAGACCCTATCCCTAAACCATCTACCATCCACGAAGATGAAATTCAGTACTTGGTATGGATCAGTCACAGTTCGAGTCCTTGTGGCTCCTAGAGAACCACTTTATCTGATTATTGCCCTTATTCCTTTAGAATATTGGTGCAGGGTCAGCAAGAAAGTGGAAGATCAGAGTGCAGACAACTGGCTTCTACTGGCCCAAGTTCCGAAGCCTTCTTAAATTCAGAAAACACACAGGACATTTAAATGAGTAAACTTTCTCATCCTTCAGTGTTAGAGACTCAGCCAATGCTCTCTCAAGATAAGGCAGAAATGTGGCTGGAGAGATGGCTCAGGGTTAAGAGTATGTACTGCTAAAGAGCCTATACTACACTTACAGAGGACCTAAGTACAGTTCTCCAACACTTAGGTTGTGCAGCTCACAATTCCCTGTAGCTCCAGATTCAAGGGAGCTGATGCCTTCTTCTGTCCTCTGTGGCCACACACACACACACACACACACACACACACACACACAAACCATATAATTTTTTAATATAATTATTTTTATTTTATGTATATGTGTGTATTGCATGTGTGTAGGTAAGTGCATCCATGCTGTGCAATGCCCATGGAGGACAGAAGAGGCTGTTGGATCCCTTGGAACAGTAGTTATGGACAATTGTTAGCTACCATGTGGGTGCTGGGATTCGAACCCAGCTCTTCTGCAAGAACAACCGGTGTTCTTAACCACTGAGCCATCTCTCCAGTCCTACAAACATATAATTTTTAAATACATTAGTATGAGGTCTTGTCTCCAAACATAGCAACAACAAGACAAGGTAAAGCACAATGCTTAAAACCATAAAGGCCATCATCTCTAATTTAATGAAAACAAACCCCAAATCAAAGAGATTTAAGAACTTTATCTCATAGTTTTAAAATGCACTATGAATTAGAATTAGTATTTTAGCTATTCTTTTTAAAATTGATTTATTCATTTATTTATTTTATTTGTACGATTGTTTACCTGCATGTATGTAAGTGCACCTGTGTCCTGTAATGCCTGTGGATACCAAAAGAGGGCATCAGATCGGGTCCCCTGGAACTAGAATTAAGGATGATTGTTAAAAAACAAATGGTTGCTAGGAATTAACGCTGGCCCTCTGTAAGAGCAGCCGATACTCTTAATTACTGAGCCATCTCTCCAGTCTCAGAGTTTTCTTTGCTCTGCTTGTATTTATACACGTGTGTAGTTTCAAAATAGCATGAGGAACATCAAGCTGTTCTGTACAAAACAATAAGCGATTGGTTAATGCCTCTAGTCTGATATTTCTCTAATTTCATAGCGATATCTGGAATTCAACTAACCAAATGCACAAATGATTTGCTTA
Source organism: Nannospalax galili (assembly GCF_000622305.1). Lineage (NCBI taxonomy): Eukaryota > Metazoa > Chordata > Mammalia > Rodentia > Spalacidae > Nannospalax > Nannospalax galili. The sequence continues at coordinate 1,568,378 of NW_008333818.1, forward strand.
TATTTTTCTGCATTGCCCAATTAATTTCCATATGGGAAAATATTCTTTTTATATACCAAAAGATAAAACTATATTGATGACTGTATTATTAGCACTGTGTTTGAATGTGCTAATGAAGCACTCTCTGGGATATCAATGTCAACCATAATTCTAGGTGCTGTTTCTGGTAATTAATATTGACTGTTACCTTTACTGGATTGAGAGATGCCTAGGACATTAATGAAGTACACTTGGATGGATCTGGGAGGATGGATTTTCCAGAGAATGTGAGATCACAAGGGTCTAATGCTTATGATTGATCCCACGACGCATTCACATGATGACAGTAGGAAGTGGTGAAAGCTAGGAGGGAGGGCATAGCTGGAGGAGGTGGGTCACTGGAGGTGCACTTTTGAAGGCTCTATTTGCTCGTGGTTCCTGTCTCACTCTCTGAGTCCTGGCTTCATGATGTGAGGTGTAGTCCTTCGCCACACCTGTTGCTATGGTAGCCTGACAGCTGAAGCCCTAATAAAACAAATCCCTCCATCTTTACATTGTTCACTCGGATCTCTTGGTCACAGCAATGCAAAAGTAACATAGAATATTTTTTAGAATTACTTTAATTTATGCACATTGAGTGTTCATTATAAAATAAAGCATACCCGGGCACAGTGGTGCACGTCTTTAATCCCAGCACAGGCAGACCTCTATGATATCAAGGCCAGTCTGGTCAAGTTCCAGGCCAGCTGAGGCTACAGGGAGACCCTGTTTCAAAAAACAAAACCAAAATAAATAAATAAATAAATAATTAATAAGTAAGTAAATAGCCTATTTTTCCATCAAAATGTGTAAGTGGGGAGAGAATTATAAAGAGCTGAGATTTAAATAAAAAGGAAGCAAGAGTTCAGCTCGCCTATTACCAATATAATATGGATAAAGTGATGCAGCCAGTTGTAACCCTACCATATCCTTATAATGTAAATTGCATATGAACTTTCCTGTTCTGTGATATAAGGATTATGTTGATGGTCAGTGCCAACTATCCAACTCCTCAGAAAAGTGCAAAGCCATATTGTGCCCCTGCCCATTAAAAATCCCAATCATGATGTTTGGGGACACTGACTTGACACAGTGGGCCTTAACATCCAGGACAGAGTATATGGGTCCCAGTTTGGAGGGGGTGTTATGGGAGGGTGCTGGTTGGGACAGGGCTATAAAGATGATTCAGATTGTTTGAGATAGTCTGTATGAAATACAACAGAATTTAATAAAACTAATTTAAATTTTTTTTTATATCTAAAATAAAAAGCCCAGTCATGGATGGGTAGTTCCTGGAGAGGGCTGGTGCTGTAGGAAAGGCCACACCCCCTTAACATTCATTAATCTACAGCACATGAGCCTTGGCAACCACTTTCAAAGAGTACTGTTTTGTGCCACTACCATAGTTTAGATTTGAAATGGTCCAGAGGCTTGTGCTTTGAATATGTGTTCAGTAACTAGTGACATTATTTGTGTAGACTGTGACTAAGAGTTGGGACTTAGATGATAGTGGAAGCAGATCATGAAGGTTAGGCATTTGAAAGCCCCTGGTCCAAGCATGCTCTGTTTCCTGGTCAAGCAATATGAGCAGTTATTGCCTCATGTCTGTGTCTTCAGAGGGAAGTGACTAAGAGTTGGGACTTAGATGATAGTGGAAGCAGATCATGAAGGGTAGGCATTTTAAAGCCCCTGGTCCAAGCATGCTCTGTTTCATGGTCAAGCAATATGAGCAGTTATTGCCTCATGTCTGTGTCTTCAGAGGGACGGCCATCCTTGTCATCACCTTTACTCTTTTCTCTTGGTGGACCATGTCTTACAGTAGTTTCATAAGATTTCAAAGACGTGAGAAGATAGAAGTGTAGATAGTAAAAATCGCCCTCAGCACTATGGAGTCCCTATTGTTCTTCTATTTTACCTTCTTCAAGTATCCCATTGAAGTACTCTATGGTAAGTGCTCTTCAAAAAGAAAAGGAAGAAAGAAAAAAGTGACTCAAGACCTATGAAGGAAGTATTTTTGTTTCAGAGATAACAAAGTTAAAAGTACACACAAGCCTAGCTATAGATCTAGCAATTCACAGCAGTCAACACTTTTATTTCAAACCTGACCTTCATTTATAAAAGGTGGTCGCCATTGATTGAGTTATTTATGATTTGGGATATTTATTCTCACTACAATGTAAAATGTTAATCAAAACCTTATATACCTGCAAAGTCTAAGATTTCTTCCATTAAATGTCTGGGATTTAATTACTTCAAAGATCAGAAGTAACAATAGATACATGATTTTATATCCACAGAAGGTTAAGTGTCATTACGTTATATTGTCTTCAACAGAAGAAATACAAGTGTGGTAGTTATTATAATCTGAAAGAATGAGGAGGCTGCTCTATCCAGGCATTCTTGAGTCAATTGTACTCTTCTCTATTTCCTTGTAGAAGTAAAAAAACAACAATAATGAAGAATTAAGCAAAACCTTGAAGCATGTTAACTGGTAGGTTTTGGTCTGATGAAAGAACCCTTTGAGTTAGGATCATTGAAGAGGGCTGCTTGAGTGCTTTGAAGAATTGGTACTATATTCAAAGTCACATGGTAAAGACAACATTTAAATTACCCTTACACAGGCAATGAGAATGTGAAGGCAGGTGGGGAGCTATCTGTGGACCATACTTCAGGGAAAATAGAGTGTGTCTTGGGCAGAAACAAGGTTAAGTGAAACGTGGGACTGCTGGTCTCACAGATGACTTAAGGAGAGAAATAACTCCAGTGAATCTCCTCTTGAATATACACCCAGTGCATTGTTTTGAAGTGCTCCTTACTGTTGTTCAAAAAGTAAGAATGCAAACTAAGAATAGGCATTTAGAAAGAACTGGAAGTATTTCGTAATCATCAAATTCATCTAATAACAGTAAAAGAGACAGAGATGCAATGAGAGTACCTAACTCAGAATGTGGAAATGGAAGTGTTGCTAAGAGATCTGGTGGAAATTAAGGATGAAACAAAGTGCGTATATGAACTCTAAAATAAAAAACTATTTGAAATTTGAGAAACATGGAGTGGTTATTCTCAGTAAGATCTTCCTAACTGAGAAAAGCCTATTTCTCTGAGAACAGGATCTATGGGACTTCTAACTAAGAAAGATCAAGAAATCAACTGCTATTTTTTCAGTCAACAAGATGCATTGAGAAGGGAGCAAGTTTAAGATTGATAAAATTTATTTTCTTAGATATTATGCATTATATATAATTTTTAAATTTTGTGCGAAGTTTTACTCCTTTACAAAAATCCTGACCTCACCCAGTCCCAAGATAACATATTAAAACAGATCCCATGGGAACACTGAAAAAAAAAAAGAATGAAAAACATTAGTTTTTCCCGCTGATGAAAACGTACCTAATTACTTAGTTCTCTAGGGGCAACGTGCAAAGTGCAAAGCCCCGTGCTTCCATCTTGCACCCCATTATTTATGTGTGAAGGCAGTGAATGATTTAGAAGGCTAAGAGAAAGCTTGCAGGAGCAGGTTTCCTGCTGAGTTCAGGAGAGGTTTGAGTTGGGGCTTCCCTCCCCAGGAGGCCCCTTCCAATAGGAGACAATGATAGCTCGCCCGTTCTCCTTGAGGTTTCTTCTAAGTACAAGGCTATGTTTGAGGAAAACCCCACAGTTCCTACCCCTGTAAGTGAAAGTGACCTATTTGCAGTAAGGGAGGCTTTACAGCGGGCAAGGAGAAAAGAGGAAGTAAATGATAACTTTGGCCACCCTTGATGCCTGGCCTCCTTCTGGCCCTCAGCCTCTGTTTATGACGAGAGTCTTGAACAGGATATTAGGATCCACTGCCAACCCCACCACTGGCCATAATTCATCTATCCTCCTTGGTCCCTCCAACCACAGCCCATTACTCTTAGCTTTTCCATCACTGTGGCTGAGAAGATCAGACAGCCCTGCACACAGGATGCAATCTATCTGAGGGTCCAAAGAACCTCAGCAGCTCGGCGGCCCAGGGACCTCTCCTTGCTGATAAAATACTGAGGTCCCAGGAGTTGCAGAGTTTGCTGGTCCTGAGCTCACTCCTCCTTCCCTCTGCTCTCTGCCTCCCCCCAGCCTCCTCAGAGAACCTCCTCCTCAGGATGCCTCTCACAGTGCACAGAGGACAGGTGGCTTCTTCCACAGGGATCCTAGTATCCATCAGGACCACATTCTCTTATGCTCTTTATTTAGCACAGGATCCATCATCCCTTTCTACAACTAGGGATGTGAGACAGGGCTGCACACAGGTATATGGAAAAGCCAGGCTTTGAGACCGGGCAGCTTGGCTTGAAAATATTTGATTTTTAAATTATGGATTACATCACGACTAGGATAAGAGTGAAAGTAACTGCTGAGAGGTGAGTTATTCCCTTAATGAGTACAAAGATCTGACAAATCAGAAAATGGCTTTCTATCCCAAAACTCATTTTTGGTGGCCCCAGGGCTCTGACTCTGACACAGCAGAAACTAAAACATTTGCTCTAGGTCAGTGTTGAATGTCCTAAATATATCTCACTTTGTTTTTTAAAAGATATATATTCTTTCCTTTGTCAAAATTTTAGCCTAACAGAATTGTCTAAATTTTTTAAAAAATGTATTTTCTTCTACAAAGGAATAAGGTTACTTCACTTTTTATTTTTTAGAAAATTTTTTATTTTATTGAGTTTTTGTGCATTTCATATAATAGATCTTAATCAAATTTAGAGCCCCTCCCTTACCCCCACATAGCCCCCCCATCAGATTTCATACATTCTGTCATATATGTTAAGTTCTAAGTAGACAAGCATTTGTAGCCAGACAACCCCCTCAGTACAAATTCATCCGCTGGAGGAAGTCTAGGCCATCTACCTAGGTCACCTTCTTAAAGAAGATCAGCTCTCCCTTACCCCACAGTAATAGGTTACCAATAGGTCATCCTCTAGGGTTGGGGTCTGCTGCCCATTTCCCATTCTAAGCAGGGTTGCTGTCTGATTGAGTCAGCATGGGTCTTGTGCATGCTATCATCATTGTTGCAAGCTCGTATTAGAAAGTTCTCGGAGGCCTGAAAGCTCCTGTTTCCTTATGTTCATGGGCCAACCCCAGCTCTTAAAATTTTTCTACCTCTTCTCCCACAATGGTCTCTGAGTCATGGGTGAGTGGGGTTTAGCATAAGAGTCATATCCAGGGACACACACTTTGTAATCTCTTATTCTCTAAAACTTAGCCAGTTGTGATCTTCTGTGTGCATCACACTCTGTTGTATGAGGAAGTTTCAATGTTGAGAGTTGAGGGATGTATTAGTACTCTCTCTATCCCCTGTTCCACTGGGTTTCATGAGCCTTAGGTGTAGAGGCTCCACTACAGATGTGTCATGTAGGGCTGGGCATCCCTCTCAGTTATATTCTCTGTGTGTGACCAGTTGTGGAACTCCGTAATTGCCTCCATCTGTTGCAAAAAATTTTCTTTGATAAGTGGTAAATGGTACACTTGTCTGTAAATATAAAGATCCATATTTAGCACACAGTAAGAAATTTCATTTGGCCAGGCATGGTGGTGCACACTTTTAATCCCACTCTCAGGAGGCAGAGGTGGGCTGATCTCTATGACTTCAAGGCCAGCCTGATCTGCATAATGACTTCCAGGCCAACTGGGGCTACAGAGAGACCCTGTTTCAAAAAGACCAAAAAGGAAAAAAAAAAGTTTTATTTGTTCAGGGATATCACAGAGATAGGGTTTTCTCTAGGATCTATGACCTCTCCAGCCATGTGTATTTGGCTATATTTACAGGGCACCCATGAGTTCCTGTCCACTTGGAGGACTTGCTGTTCTTGCAGAGGATCGGAGTTTGGTTCCCATCATCCACTTTGGGCAGCTCATAACTGCTTGTAACTCTAGCTCCAACACCCTCTTCTGGTCTGCATGGGCACTCGCACACTCATGGCATATACATAAACAAAAAATAGAAATAAATATTTAAAACTACAATGTAATTAGAAAACCATTATTGATAATGTAAGTAAAATGTGCCTTTTATTTAAATTCAAAAATAGCCAAAACCAAATAAACAAAACTGACAAAAATACAAGGGAACACCAGATGGGGAAGTGTTTATAAAACCATATGGATTGAGTTGAGTTTCTAATCTCAATGATTTAAATAGTTCCCCCGATTTTGTAGTGTATAGTGCAATTTAGTAGCAACTAACATTTATTAAACTACTAACAGGTGCCCATTTATTGAGATTTGTTCTTTGAATTAACCCTTTAGATAGGTATTCTTATTTCTTTTTAAAAAATTATTTTATGGGGCAGGAGAGATGGCTCTGCAGTTAAGAACACCGATTGTTTTTGCAGAAGACCCGGGTTCGAATTCCAGCACCCACATAGCAGCTAACAACTGCCCATAACTCCAGTTCCAGGGGATCTGACGACAAATAAAATATTAAAAAATTATTTTATTAGCATTGCTTTCTTTAATAAGTAAAATGATTACATTGAAAGACTTTATATAGATGGGGAATTTGGAAAGGGAGTGAGTAGGAAATTCACATTATAAAAACAGTGACAAATTTCACATTATTGTTGAAGCTTGGTAATACAGCTTTGTCAGTCAACAATATCTTAAACCTCTGGTAGACATATAGAACTTCAAATTTGTATTCTAAGTGATAAGTACATATTTTTAGTTTGAGAATTATATCAGTTTAGTTACTAAAGAACTTTCTATTTCTTTTGTTAACTTCCCAGACCATTATTTTTATATCTAGAAGTTCAAGTAGGGCAGAGGTGAAGGTATTCTCATTTCTTACAGATAGAAATGGAACGTGGTTCAAGTTGAAGGTGTTCTCCATTCAGATTCCTGGTTTCAGTGATGGTGAGAACCATGTTAATGATGCCTATTCTGTTCTTGCTCAGGGATCGTGCTTTCTTCACTCACTATTAGCTTTGCCATGCTGTTAAAGAACAGGGACATGAGCCTGTAGAGACTTTTCTTCTGTTCTGTCTTCTGAATTCTTCTACAACCTGTAGCTGCAAAGTGCACTTGGAGAACTCTATATTTCAGACCTGTATTAATCAGCTCTTCCCCAGGCTTTTTCAAAGAACAGAAATTTGATTCCTTTAAACCACAATCTAAATGCAAAACTGTGTCTATAATGAAGAGAAACAAATTGTTTTCAGCTTATACAGTACTATATGTCAAGGATTGCTGGATTTTTTAGTTGAGCAGATGAACAATGTGGAGAATATTGTGGTTGTACCTTCCAGTGACCCAGAAACTAGGAAATGATAAAAAAAAAAAAGTACATTGACTCTCAGAATTACATATGGTTTGGATGTAGTTCACATCTATCAGATAGAAAAAGTTGCTTTATTCTTGTCTTTTATAGACTGTTTATTCTAGCACCCTTCCCTCTTTCTGAAATTTCTTCTTAAAAAAGCACATGGAAAAGTAATAAAGCCAGATGGATTTATTATAAACTTTGATTAGCTTAACAAGTCTAGTCCTTTGACTAAAGAAACATCCCAACCTATCACTGAGATTCTGAGGTCTCTGAAGTTCTGCTAGCCAAGGTCCCTGCACAATACACAGCAAGACCCCAGAGCATACCCTGCAGGTAAGGGCCACATGGGTTTGTACACCCAGCAGGCTTAGGACCCATTTTGGTGAGAAAAACTTCCTGGACACAGGCTGATTTGTGGCCTTCTTTCCTTCCTCATTACGCTCAAAACTCAGTTCCCCTCCTGAAGGTCTCCTATGTACCAAAATATTACATCTGAAAAAACTGTCTCCTAGCTTCCTACGTCATTGTTTCTTAATGAGATAGGCTGAAGGCATGTTCCAGGTAAGATCATTAAAAAGCATTAGCATGCGTTTTCTGTTTGGCAAAGTTTTCTGTCTTTGAACAGTATGGTGGGAGTACTGCATGGCTGAGTACCCTCAGTTTGTTGGATGTTACAATAGTTTTAAACCTTGATTTAGGATTCTCTCTGCCTTTATCCAATAGATAATCTGAGTTATTTCTATATTGGGATACCTAAGGGGGGAATGTATCTTTATACAGAAAAATGGTATTCAGTTTTCAATTTTGCTCTACTTTAAAAAATTATTTAAGCATTTTAAAAGATTTATTTTATTTTTATTCATGCATATATGCATGTGTACCAGTCCTGGCGCCCACGGAGGCCAGAGTATTGGATCCTCTGGATCTGGAATTACAGGTGGTTGTTAGCCTCTTGATGTAGGTGCTGGAAATTGAACTCAGTTCCTCTAGAAGAGCTGTACATGCTCTTAATCTCTGAGCCATCTCTCCAGTCCCTAATTTTTTTATATGTGAATGTTTTGCCTGCATGTATGTAAGTGCACTACATGTGTGCAATGCACACAGAGGCCAGAAGAGGGCATCGGATCCTCTGGACCTGGAGTTGTGGATGTGTTAGCCACCATGTGGGTGCTGGGAATTGAACCAAGGTCCTCTGAAAGAACAGTCAGTGCTCTTAACCGCTGAGCCACCTCTCCAGTCCTTTTTGCTGTACTTATAATGGTTAAGTTGGTTTATTATTTCATAACAAAGGGACTTATTGCTCCTTTGGAAGCTCTGAGGAAGTCTGTTCAGATCACAGATTTCTACTAAAATTTGATGAGCACATGAGCAAGGAAAATGTGCAATTTTAATTGCACCTCACATTGTGCATATCTCAAACATGGAAATATTCTTATGTTTATGTCCTCTGATAATGCAGACCCTTTACTAAACAAACAAATGGACCAAAAGTTTTTGTGAAACTTTGTTCAGGATATAGTCTTCAAGATAAGCAGTGGAAACATGTCTCTGTGTTCAGTTTACAGAGTTTTCCTAAGTATATGTAGTTAGGCAAAAGAACGGTGTACATACAAATGTTTATATTTTCAAATGTAAATAATATATTATTAATACATGACTCATGTAAAGTAGTAAGGTAGAAACAATCTTACTTTTAATGACTGCATGGTATTTTGTGGTATTAAATTATCTAATATATTAAACCTATCATGAACTGATAAACTATTTTGTCTGGTCAACTTTTAAATGTATTTATGGTTATAGGCATATATAATACATGCATGTACATGTAAAAATACATGTGTATATATGTTATAATGAGTGCATTATAATCTCTCATACACTATGGAGACATATTGCATTTGTTCCTCTTCCCATAACTCAGTGAGTGTTTCTTACTCAGAGACTTTGCTTTCTCTGGTCCTCTGCTGTCCGCTGGGGAAGTGAACCATCTTCCCGTGGCTCTGGTTAGGGCTGACACCCTCCAACATTAAGGTTCTGTCCATGTATCCTCTTGAGAGAAACTGTCCTGATAATCTCATTCTAAGAAACTCTTTGAATAAAATCGCTTTCTGTCTTTTCACCCTGTTTGTTCCCTCCATAGTTGTTTTCACACTTGGTTGTCTTACCTCTTTATTCCTGGTGGTTTAGGAGTGCTAAGGAACCAGGCCACTCCTCTCCATACCCAAGGAGGGAAATAGTTAGGAAATAGAGGAATCAGGTAGCAATTTTTTAAAAAGGATTTGGGGAACTGGACAGAAATGATAGAGGCTCAGAGGTTAAGCGCACTGGTTGCTCTTGCAGAGGACCAGGGTTCAGTTCCCAGCACTTACATGGCATCTAACAACCATCTGTAAGTCCAGCTCCAAGGGATTTGACACCCTCTTCTGATCTCTCAAAGCACTGCACAATACAGGTACACTTACATACAAGCATGCAAAACACAAAATAATAAAAAATAATTCATAAAATAAAGTAATAAAATAAATTTTAAAAGGATTTGGTAGTAAGACTTACTAAAAATGTAGTTTATAACATGAACAGAAACGTTCTCCAAATTAAAACAATAACCCCCAGCCCAATGATGCAGAGCATTCTCCCCTACACTTCAGTTCACAGGCTAGAAATGCAGATGAATAAACAAGAGAACAGAGAAAGCTACTCTCGATTTCTTTCCATTTCACAAATCACATACATTAGGGAATGGTTAGTGGGCATATTCTAATGTGCTTCCATCTAGGGTTATAAAGCTTTTCTTCCCCGAGGGGAAATGTGAGATATGGAAAAGTGCCTCCCTAATAGTCACTCCACAGTTGTGCTCCCTGAGCCCAGAGCCAAGGAGGGGCGCAGGTCTTGCACACAGGGGCATGTGGTAAGGTGTTGATGATTTAACTGTATAAATTAGTTCATGTATCAAGTAAGCAAAGACTATGACTAGGAATACTTAGTACTGAGAACCATCCTAGGAATACTTAGTACTGAGCACCATTCTAGAATACTTAGTACTGAGGACCATCCTAGGAATACTTAGTACTGAGAACCATTCTAGGAATACTTAGTAGTGAGGACCATTCTAGGAGTACTTAGTACTGAGCACCATTCTAGAAATACTTAGTACTGAGAACTGTACAAGAAGGAAGCCAGATAATCACACAGTGAACTTATAAGGCCTATACTGCTAAAAATTATAAAATTCATATTTTTCTGGGAAGCAACAGGTAGCAGACATCAAAAAGTTTTAAATGTCTGTATACTTAGCACCTACAATTTCATTTTGTCCTAAGGAAGTCATCATAAACTGGAAAAAACAATGAAGTTTGTAAAACATAATTTGATATTCTTTCTTACTTATATTTACATGTTGTTTTGACAAATGAAAATTTTATTATGTTAAATGAAAATGTCTATGATTCTACTATATTTCCATTATAGTGTATGTATTTGAGGATCTTCATTTTTGTGATGAACGCAAAAATAATTTTTGAATATAATCTGTTGGATTTGAAATGTTCACATAATTTAAGAAATAAGATCAGTGTATTGAAAATAACATGAAAAAGTGTAAGGGATAGGGAAAGCCACTTGGTTTTCTAAGTGATTCTGTCCCCCATTCCATTCACATCCCTCGTTTCCCCCTGACAGCTGGACAGATTTGGGGCCTCTGCAGAAGAGCTCTTTGAAAAAACCAACCACCAATTCTAATAGTGCTCCTCCTACCTGCTCAGGATGCAATGGACCTATGCAGGCTGTTGCCATGGTAACAAGTGATGAAGAAGAAAGTGATCAGGGGATTTCATGGTAGTCTATGTTGTCAAAATTGTGAAAATATATTTTTTATTAGATATATTTATTTACTCTGTGTGTGTAAATACATGCATGCCATGGTGCACAGGTAGAGATCAGAAGAACAATTTGTGGTATTCGGTTCTCTCATTCCACCATGAGGGTCCCAGATATTAAACTCAGGTCATAAGGCTTGGCATCAACTGTCTTTACCCAGTAGCCCATCACATCAACCCTGACAATATCTTAAGAACAAAAGATTTATCACAGAGAAAAGTAAGACAAACTCTGAGATTGTTTTATAATACAAACTAATAGAAGTCAATCAAAATGCAGTCACAACAATCAATATCTTTAATGAAATACTGTTAATAGTTTCCTTTTTAAGTTTCTTATTTTTATTTTTTTAAAATAATTATTGAGAATTTCATACATGCATATAAGATGTTTGATCAAATCCATGCCCACTCCCTCTCTTCTAACTCCTCCCATATCTCCCCATCACTTTTTTTCCGATAACTTCATGTACTCTATAAGTTTCTTATTTTTAAAGACTGTAGAAATCTGAAGCTTAGTGGTGTTTAAAATATTTACACAGTTCCATTAAAGTAGTCAAGGAATTCTTTAAGTTAGGCCTAAATTTAAGTATTGAGTGCAGATGAAGAAGCAAAGAAAATTCTTAAATCTAGAACCAGCAGCATACCAACAGCTCCCAGAGGCCCTCCCTGGGTACACTGACTAGCTACTGGAAAGCTGGGTCTTAAATGGTTTTGATGAAGCTTAAAAAATGAGACTTTACTTAGAAGATATTTCATATTTGAAGTGAGTAGCTAAAAAACATGCGAGAGGACTGGGTTCTTTACATCCATAAAGAGCAGCAGATGCTAACCACTTCAAACATTTCCTGAATAGGCAGCCACGCCGGGAGTTGGAGCCCCCACCTATCTGAGAATCTTGTGGAGGTCTTTGCTATCCAAACTACACTAACAATCAACTGGGAACCCCCACCCTGAAAGGTAAGTGAGAATACAAGGATTCAAAATCACATGTGTCCATGTGTACATGTATTCTCTAATACAGGCTATGCTGAAACAGAACCTATGACATAAACATTTTATTGCATATGAGCTGTAGTTATATATTTTGTACTTTTCTATTATTCTATTAGTACAAGGAATTGTGTGCTCATTTAATGAGCTTACTAATTAGATTTTGCAAAATGTCAGATGAATTCAAGGAAATTCATCTTCAGTGAGACATTTCTGAATACTCTCCCTGTAACATTCACAAAATATTTCAGAACTTTGCTCCACAGCTCTGACCTAGTCAAGAACCAAGCTTTGCCTTTGCCATTGGAGAATGGGAGGCAACCAGACGTGGATCACAGAGGTCACCCTGCTGGGATTCCAAGTTGAGCCAGCCCTGGAGTATTTTCTCTTTGAGTTTTTTTCTGTGTTCTATATCTTTACCCTGCTTGGGAATGGGATAATCCTTGGAATGATATCCCTGGAACCCAGGCTACACACCCCCATGTACTTCTTCCTCTCACACCTGGCCATCCTTGACATGTTCTATGCTTCCAACAATGTCCCGAAGATGCTGGCCAACCTTGTGAACCAGAAGAGAACCATCTCCTTTGCTGCATGTATCATGCAGACGTTCTTCTATTTGGCCTTTACTGCTACAGAGTGCTTGATTCTGGCAGCCATGTCCTATGATCGATACGTGGCCATCTGTCACCCCTTACACTACACTGTCATCATGACTTGGAGAGTGTGCACCATCTTGGCTGCTGCTTCCTGGGGGGTTAGCTTACTCTTAGATATGGTTCAGGTAACCCTTATCCTGAGGCTGCCCTTCTGTGGGCCTCATGAAGTCAACCACTTCTGTGAAATCCTGTCTGTCCTCAAGCTGGCCTGTGCTGACACGACACTCAACCAAACCATCATCTTTGCAGCCTGTGTGTTCATCTTAGTAGGGCCCCTCTGCTTGGTGCTCATCTCCTACACCCGCATCCTGGTGACCATCCTGAAGATCCAGTCCCGTGTGGGCCGCAGGAAGGCCTTCTCCACCTGCTCCTCCCACCTCTGTGTGGTCGGGCTCTTCTTTGGCAGTGCCATCGTCATGTACATGGCCCCCAAGTCCCGCCATCCTGAGGAGCAGCAGAAGATCCTTTCCCTGTTTTACAGGCTTTTCAACCCTGTGCTGAATCCCTTGATCTACAGCCTGAGGAATGCTGAGGTCAAGGGTGCCCTAAGAAGGATGTTGTGGAAGGAGAAGTAGATGTGAGAAACAGCCTAGCGAAAGGGCTTTACTCTTTGTGAAATATGCTGTGTGGCATTTCTTTTTGGCCTTTGCTAGAATAAATGCTACCTTAAAGTGTAATATTTTGTAGGTATATATGCATATAAACTGAAGGTAAAAGATCTTTACTGGAAAAGTAGATGAAGGTTTAAGTTCTTAATATTAATACATTTGTAGAAAAGGTACAAAAGCAATGAATATGAAATTTGTTTAGCTACCTAATACCAGACTTCTTTAAAATTAATCATTTTGTTCAACAAATTCATTATTAAGATGATACAAAGCTCTGACCAAATAAGATTTATTCCACTTTCTATTTGTTTTGTCTGGTTTTGAGACAAAATATAGCTAAATATACAGCAGACTAACCTTAAACATGATGTGATCTTCCTGCCTCTGCCTCTACAGTGCTGAGATCACAGGTGTGCACCACCACGCCCCACTTCATACTGCCTTGTATCTAAAAAGCTATCAAATGAATAATATATTAAAATAAAATTAGAAAACTGAGCAAAGAAGTTGAAGAGACTTCTGGATATGAACACAGTGATTGGTAAACACAAGAACTGATGCTTACTACTACTGGTCAACAACAAACTGTTATTTTTTACCTAACAGGATGTCTAAACATTTTAATGCACAGCTCATCACTGGAATTATCAGAAATCTAACTCCAATGATTGGGAAAATGCAAAAAATAATTTTTATCTATTGAATATATAAGAATATACTGTTCGCTCACTTCCCTTTGCTTCCCTGGGCTTGCATGACCCACAGATCTCTCGCCAATGTGCAGGCCTCTCTCTGGGGTAAGTCAATGGTGCCCTCAGCACCTTGACTCCCTCAACCTCATTCACCCTCCCATCCCCCCCTCCTCCTAGCCTGGGTTCTGTCCACTGCTTCCTGATCCTTTGCACCCAGACCAACTGAGTTCCTTCTCTGCTCCCCAAGAGCATTCTGGGACTGACCCCGCCCTCACCTCCCTCTACTTCCCTGGGCCTGTATGACCCCCCCCCCCAGCCTCTTTCCTGGACTCCGGGGCTGACCTTTCCTCTTCCTGATTCTTTGCATCCAGACCAACCCTTTCCCCAGGAGCCCTTGGGGGTGCTTCTCACCCCCATCTTCCTTTGGATCTCTGGGCGGCATGGCCACCAGCTGCCCTAGACCACCATCTTCCCTGGGCCTGGCTCCCACGCCAGCCCAACCCCAAATTCCTGAGGCCAAAATATTGACTGGAGGGATCCAGACCTTAAGAGAAAGCCTGAGAGCATCTGATCTTCATCTGACTTGGGCCTCTGTGGGAACTCCTGAAGACAAAAGCAATCTGGCCACTCCAACATAAAATCAAAAGAGAGAACCAAAAGCTTAGAGGAACCAGCTTTTCATAACCAAAAAGTAAATGACAAAGATGCATAAAGTTCACAAAAAGAAGCAGACTTAACTTGAAGGCCTGAGTCTCACATAAGAATCAGAAACTAAAAAAGAAATTCACATGTCAAAATCACAGAGAAAAAATAATACCATGAAAAACCAAAATAATATATCCCCACCAAATACCAATAGTCCTCTAGAGGAGTACAATGAGAACCCCCTAGAGATAATCAAGAAGATGCCCCATGGAGATGGCCACTGGCCAGTCCAATAGAGGAAACTCCCCAATTGAGACTCCCTCAACCTAGGTGGAAGCTATCCAGCACAACTACTCAGGCTGAAATGAAGAAGGAAGTGGAACACTCAGTAGGCCAATTAAAAACGACAGGAGAAAGCTCACCAATAAGATGAATGAAATGGAAAACAGAATATCAAAACTGGAAGATAGAATGGATAAATTAGACCACTCAAGCAAAGATTATGAAAAATTTAAGAAAACACAAGAATGGAATATGTGTGAACTGTGTTATGCCATAAAAAGACCAAACTTACAAATTTTAGGCATACAAGAAGGAGAAGAATCTCAAGATAATGGCATGGACCAGATCTTCAACAGAATCATGGAAGAAAATTTCCCCAAATTAAGGAAAGACATGCCCACACAAATATAAGAAGCATATAGAACACCAAACAGACAGAACCACAAAAGAAACTCCCCATGGCACATCAAAGTAAAAACACTAAACATACAAAACAAAGAAACAATACTGAAAGCTGCAAAAGAGAAACAACAAGTCACATATAAAGGAAAACCCATTAGGATTACAGCTGACATTTCAGTGCAAATTATGAAAGCCATCAGAGACCACAGATGCCAACCCAGATTACTATACACAGCCCAAATGTCTATTATAGTCAAAAGGGAAAAAAAAATCTTCCATGACATAAATAGGCTGAAGGAATTCATGTTCACAAAACCAGCCCTTCAGAGAGTTCTGGAAACAATACAAAGAGCTGAAGAAAGGAATGACTATTCCCTAGGGGATGTGGAAAAAAATCCAATGAAGGTATAACTGTGGAAAAATACAGCTATATCAAGAATGTAAACAAATAAAAATGACAGGATTCAATACTCATCTTTCATTAATAACTTTAAATATTAACAGACTGAACTCCCCAGTCAAAGACACAGACTAGGTGAATGGGTTAAGAAACAAGACCCATCTTTTTGTTGTCTTCAAGAACCCATCTCACTTTCAAGGACAGACACTATCTTAAAGTGAAAGGATGGGGAGCTAAGAAAAAAGCAGGAGTAGCAATTCTAATATCTGACAAAAAAGACTTTAAACTAAAATTAATCAGAAGAGATAAAGAGCACCACTTCATTCCGATCAAAGGAACAACAAAGCAAGAAGATATTACAATCAGAACATATATTCAGCAAACTCTGGTATACCCAACTTTAAGACCCATATTAATCCCAACCCATTAATAGTATGGGACATCAATACCCCACTATCTCCATTAGATAGGCCAACAGGGCGGAGAGTTAACACAGAGACATCTGAATTAAACAATACCATATATCAAATGGACTTAACAGACATCTACCGAGTATTCCACCCAAGCACCAACGGACATACTTTCTACTCAGTGCCCCATGGAACCTTCTCCAAAATTGACCATATACTGGGGCACAAAACAAGCCTCAACAAATAAAAAAAGATTGAAATAATTGCATTCTATCAGACCACAATGCAGTAAATCTTACAATCAACACTGGAAGAAGCCCTAGTAAACACATGAACACATGGAGATTAAACAACACTCTCCTGAATGATGTGTCAAAAGAGAAATTAAGAAAGAAATAAAAGTATTCCTAGAACTAAATGAAAACGACAATACAACACACAAAAAAAAAATCTCTGGGACACACTGAAAGCTGTCATTAGAGGGAAGTTTTTAGCTTTAAGTGCCTACATCAAAAAATCGAAAGAACAAAAATAAATAACAACATTGCAACTCAAGACACTTGAAAAGCAAAAACAAATGAAACCCAAACCCAGCAGACAAGAAGAAATAACAAAAA
>NW_008333818.1:1586138-1624537 GCF_000622305.1 Nannospalax galili
CTCAACATAATTAAAGCCATATATAACAAACCCACAGCCAACATCATTCTAAATGGAGAAAAACTGGAAGCATTCCCATTCAAATCAGGAACCAGACAAGGTTTTCCACTATCTCCACTCCTTTTTAACATAGTGCTTGAAACACTTGCAATAGCAATAAGACAAGAGCAGGAAATTAAAGGAGTAATAATATAATTAGAAGAGATCAAATTATCCTTTTTGCAGATGATGTGATATTCTATCTAAGAGATGCAAAAATTCCACCAGAAAACTCCTGGAAATTATTAACATGTTCAGTAAAGTGGCAGGTTACAAAATTAATCTACAAAAGTCTGTAGCCTTTCTATATACCAATAACAAGCAACCAGAGAAAGAGCACATGGAAACACTCCCCTTCACAATAGCTGCAAAAATATCTCAGAATAAACCATACCAAAAACATTAAAGACCTCTAAAAGGAAAATTTTTAATCTTTAAAGAAAGAGATTGAGGAAGACAGCAGAAGATGGATGGACCTCCCATGCTCATGGATTGGAAGAAATAATATTGTGAAAATGACCATCCTACCAAAAGGCATTTATAGATTCAATGCAATGTCAATCAAAAATCCCCATGAAAATTTTTCACAGTATTGAAAAAGAAAACATCCTAAGATTCATATGGAAACAGAAAAGACCTTGGACAGCCAAAACAACCCTGAGCACTAAGAGCAATGCCAGGGGAATTACTATACCAGATTTTAAGATGTATTACAGAGCTATGGTCATAAAAACAATATGGTACTGGCACAAAAATAGACCCATAGGTCAATGGAACAAAACTGAAGACTGAAATATGAATAAAGGCAATTTCGGCCACCTGATACTTGACAAAGGGGCCAAGAATATTCACTGAAGGAAAGACAGCATGTTCAGCAAATGGTGCTGGCAAAACTGGATCTCCACCTGTAGAAGAATGAAACAACAAATGAAATTAGACCCATATCTATCACCCTGTACAAAAATCAACTCCAAATATATCAAAGACCTCAATGTGAAACTTGAAATGCTGAAACAATTAGTAGAAAATATTGGCAGTGACTTACAGGATATATGTGTAGGAAAGGATTTTCTAAATCAGACAGATGTTGCTCAGGAACTACGGACAGAAATTAATAAGTGGGACGTCATTAAACTAAAAAGCTTCTGTACAGCAAAAAGAAATAATCAAAAAAGTGAAGAGAAACCTCACTGAATGGGTGAAAATCTTCACCAGTGACACATCAGACAGAGGTTTAATATCCAGAACATATAACAAACTCAAAAAACAGAGATTCGAGACAAGACGTAACCCAATTAAAAGATGGGCTAAGGAGCTGAACAGAGAGTTCTCAAAAGAAAAAATAAAGATGGTTATGAAGCATCTTAAAAGATGTTCAACATCACTAATAATTAAGGAAATGCAAATTAAAACCACTTTAAGATTTCATCTTACCCCAGTCAGACTGGCTAAGATCAAGAGAAAAAATGATACCAAATGTTGGAGAGGATGTGGGGAAAGGGGAACACTCATCCACTGCTGGTGGGGCTGCAAACTTGTTCAACCCCTATGGAAAGCAGTGTGGAGAACTCTTAAAAAACACCAAATGAACCATTTGACCCAGTTATACCACTCCTTGGCATATACCCAAAGAACTCATCCTATTGCAGAGACACTTGTACATCCATGTTTGTTGCTGTTCTTTTTACAGTAGCTAAGAGATGAAAGCAACCTAAGCGCCCCTCAATTGCCGAATAGATAATGAAAATGTGGTTCATTTATACAATGGAGTTTTACTCAGCAGTAAAGAAAGATGAAATCATGAAACGTGCAGGTAAATGGATGGAATTAGAAAACTGTTATACTAAGTGAAGTAACACAGACTCAGAACAAAAAATGACATATGTTCTCCCTCATATGTGGATCCTAGAAACAAACCCTGATAAGTGAGTATATATCCAGACAAAACTGCAGGAACCAGGATAATGGAAAGAAACAGGGAGGTAAAGGAAAAGAAAGAGCCTGAAAGAGAAGAACAGTAGGAAACGGGCCTTAATAAGGGAGATATGGATAAAAATGGGGTTAGTTTAACAGAGGAGGGAGTGAAGGGTATACAAGGAACCTAGGGGATAAAGGGAAAGAAGGAGCTCAAGAGAGGTAGGACCATAGGAGAAGAGTATTATTAAGGGAGAAAGGGGGGAAATAGGGGCACCTTAAATGGGAAAACTATGGTGGAGGGGTGAGACAATGTGAGAGATAAATAATGCCTAGCTAGTTTTGAAAACCAGAGAGAACCATATTACTCCTACAACATACTGACAAATTATATATAGCACATCAAGAAAAATATGTCTAGGTAATGTTTATCTGAGAACAATTGGTCTTTGCTCAAGATTTAGCTACATGACACACAGTAATTAAAAGTACCACACTGGTGGAACTAACTTTCTTGGATGTTTAACAGACATACTTTGAGGCCTACACTAATTTGGTCAGAGGGACATAAAGGACACTTTTTGCTCCTTGCCCTCCTAGGTCGACTAGTTCCAGGGGACTATGAGCATCTCTCAAAATGTCATGTAATTGTGGTGGGTCACCTGCCCTCTTGATGAAGGAGGACGAGGAGACCCCACCAGATGGACTTGAACCAGTGTCCAGACTACAAAGAGGATGGTCAACACCGAGGAATCCCTTCCTCCATGCTTCCAAGAGAATCCAACCATGGTCGAGCAGGACCTTTGGCTTATCTTCACATAGGCAGAACTGGTAAAAGAAAGGAGCCAGGGGCTCCTCCCAAGGCCATGTGACCCCTGAGAAACACATCCCTAAACAACCTTAAGAGTAAAAATAAATTGGTTTATCAGGGTCAATTGTATGGCCATATACATCCAAAAGGAAAGTATAACCAAATATTAAAGGGACCAATATAATTTCTTAAGAGTCCATATGCATAGCTAAAGGCTACATAACAAGCAACAACGCCAGATAGGAGATACCTTCTTTTGAGTTGTTGGCCAGGGTGGCTAAAGGGACTCCCAGATAGTAACCCAGCATAGAACTGGGAAAATGAGCAGCAGACCCCAATCTTATCCAAAGGAATATTGACAACTGATTGCTGCTAGATGAGGAACAGCTGACCTTACTAAAACAAAGACCTCTAGATAGGCTGACTAGATTCACCAGATGGACAAGTAGTGGGGAATGGCTGGGGGTGCCGACATACAGCAGACAGTAGCAGGGATATCAAAGTATAAGGGCTTTAGTGAGGGGAGGGAGGCAATGGGAGGGTGCCATATGGTAAGTGGGTGTATAGTCGAATAAGTTGGTTTGGGATGTTCTGTGTGATACACACACACACACACACACACACACACACACACACACACAAAATCAACAAATTTTTAAAATGTACTATATTTGAGGAAGAAGCATGGAAATTTATGTCATGTTAATTAGTAGAGGTGATAAACATTACCAGTGAAATCTACCTGATGACTTTATATCCATACTCAGGTACTAAGGATCTCAGAAAGTAACTGACTGTGACTAGTAATTGCGGGGGTCTCCTGAGGAGCTCGTTTCTGTCCTGCAGACCGGTCGGGAAACTCGCCGCGGGCAAGGTCAGGGAAAGGAGAGTGCGCTCTCCACGCTGAGGACAATCAGATTAATTCAACAGCAAACCTAAAAATTTTATAACCAATTTTGAAAGAGATGTATCTTTGCTCTGGAAACTATTATTGAGTATGTTAAATCTGTAGTGTAACTATTAGAAGTTATTAGTAGTTATTAAAAATTTTAAAAATGATTAAAAAATAATTTTTCAAAGCATAAAAATTTGCTCCTTAATAATTAGTAGATGTGAAAAACATTACCATTGAAATCTACCTGACGACTTTATGTTCCTGCGCAGATGCCAAGGAGCTCAGAAAGCAACCGACTGTGACTAGTAATAATCAGATACATAGAGTTAGATGTGCACACATCTTAATGTCAATTGCATTAAAAATGAATTTAAAAAGTCTACTTTTTCTGAAAAAAAAGGCATTGTCAAAGAATAAATAAAAAATATAAATATCTGTAGCTATAACTCACAATTGTCTATGTTCTATAAAAAGTAAACTGAGATAGCTTTTAACATATGTTGGGTGAGGGAATCATGAGCAAATATCTACGTGCTGGTTAGTTTTTGTGAACACAAACTGAATCACCTGCAAAGAGGGGGCCTCAACTGAAGAATTTCCTGGATCAATCTGACCTCTGACCACATTACCAGAAATAAAGTGAGATGGGGCTGGCTCAGTGTGAAGGCTCAAACTATACTCAGAAAGCGATGTTCCTTTATTATGCATGGGAACCAGTCTGAACTCCTACTCTAGATAAACTGGGGCATTGACCAGAAAAACATACAAGTTTTTGAACGATTTTTCACATTACCCTTTGGCAGTAACCATATTTATGGATTTGAGACTTTCACCAGAATGTGTTCATACCTTTGAGGCTATTACAGGATATTTAAATAATCAGCATTTTACAAAAGCAGATATTTGGGGGCAAGTGTGGACAAGGGTTGTGACATTGCCAGTAATATGATATATTGCTGATGCCAGAACAATCCTAGCCATTTTTAGACAAATACAATGTATTGTCAAAGATGTTTTCTCAAGATAATTGCAAGGGAAAGCATTTTTCAAGGCACTCATGGATTGTGGTTTTGTGGTTGTCTGTCCTGCCTGAGCTTATGGGGGAAGATTTTCCTTTATGATTTGAGTACAAGCAGATGCTTTCAAAGTCCTGTTATTTCTATGTACATCAACAAGCACAATTATTATTAGGTTTATTATTAGGAGCATAGAAGGTTCTTATCAAGTACATTTGTTAGTTCTTATTCATCTACCATAAAGATCTGAGTTATACTGATGTCATAGTTCATTAGTTCCACTTTAGGTTACCTCATCAGCCATATCTGTGAAGCATTTTCATAACTGTTAGTTAATGTAGGAGGTCTCAGTCCACGGTGGATAATGCCATCCATAGTAAGGTGAGCTTGGACTATATAAGAAAGGTATCTGAGCAATCCAAGAGAACACAGACCAATAAGCAGGCTTCCCCCGTGGCCCTTCTTCATTTCCTGCCTCCAGATTCCTCACCAAGCTTCGGCTTTGGCTTCCCTTGCTCATGGACCGTGAGCTATAAAATGTAATATGCCCCTTTCTTTCCAAGGGTCAGTGTTTTATCCCGGCAACAGAAAAGCAAGCTAAGACAGTCTACTTATCCCAGTCAGGGCACCAATAAGCAATTCCATTCAAATCTAGTGTAGTTAACCAGCGAGTTAGTTGGGGTTGCTTGTAAGAATATGGATGACACAAAAGCATCTGTATCACTGAGAAGCCCGTGAAAGCAGGGGTGACAGTTTGTCAACACTGTATCCTTCAGGTGCCCTGCATGATGTTCAGACAGCTATGCTGGTCAGAGAGTTTCCCTCTTCAGAAGTTGTAGACACAAATATAATCTGATTGAGGGGTCTGTGCATCTGATGTTTCCTGAGACTTGTGAGTTTTGTTGCTTCCTGAGCCATGTACGTTTCCTTTAATTCTAGTCTTAAGGGTCCTCCCTCTGAAAGGGAGTGGTTCAATTTGAAGAACATAGTTACAGAATATTCCAGCCCTTCCTCCAGCTCTTACACTCATTTAGCCTCTTCTTTTTTGATGTTTCCTGAGTCATATGGGGGATAATATAAATATCTGATAATTTTCTTCCACAGGTTGAGTAATGAGTCACTATATCACAGCAAGAATCACGGTCTCAGGACCAGTTATGGCTTTCTGTAGCATACTTCCTATAGCAAAAAGAACCTTCTTTCCATGGAGCTTCTAGCCTGAGAGCAGCAGTAATGTTCAGAAGGCACCTTGACAGGTGCATGGCATCTATTTCTCAAAAGAATATCAATTGCTTGCCTCCAGAGGTCCTCAATCTCTCCACCATTGACATCTGTCCTTGCTTACAACACCAGATGTGTGTTTCTTCTTGTGGAGTACAACTTAAATTAAAGCTGAAAACACTTGGTTTCACACGTAACCGTCTTGCCACTCTTGAACCATTCGGCACATCTCAGTTGGCATGTTGCTACTGTAGCACGCAGGGTCCATAGCCAAGCAGGGCTGTTGGTGATAATTCTCTCCCAGAGGGCTGCGTGGTGTCTTCTGCCACTACAAAAGGTGACCAGCAAGAAGGAGCTTCCAGTTTAGTTATAGCTTGATTCTTCCACATCTTGTAGCCAAAGCACGTGGTGTCTTCACCAATAGGAACTTAGCAACTGTGTTAGTCAGGATTCTTCTTCTCTAGAAGAACAGAATTGATATCATGAACATAGATTAAAAGGGTATTTATTAGATTGACTTACATGCTGCAGTGTGGGTAGTCCAACATGTCTGTCTCATACTAGAGAGGCTGAGAATCTGGTAGATGCTCAGTTCGCCATGCTGGGAGCCTCATCAGTCCTAGTCAGGCACTGAAAGCCTGGAGGATTCCTGGAGAGCTGCTGGTCTTCAGTCTAACTTGGAAGCTTGAAGACGCTGGCACTAATCTCAGCATAGGAACGTGTAGCAGAAGCAACGTGACGGGTGAACTTGCCAGAAGAACGAAGACAAACAAACGAAAAGCCAAGCTCCTCTCTTCCCTCTCCCTTCTATCTGGCTTGCCACCAGGTGTATTCACATTTAGGGCGGGATTTCTCACTTTAAATAACTGTATCAAGAAACTCCTTACAGGAATGCCCCCATGGCTTGCCTTTTAGTCGATTCCAGATCCAGTCAGGTTGACAACCAAGATTAACCATTACACCAAATGATTTGCAGCCACTTGTGAAGGAGATGTACTCTTGCTCTGGAGTGTGTTACTGAATATGTTAAAGCTGTAGGGAAATGCTTCTTCTAATCATGTAGTTATTAAATTTTTTTAAAATAATGATTAAATATAATTTTTATTTACCTATTCATTCATCAAATACTGTTGAGGTCCTCCTGTATGTTGGATACAGTTCCAGGCACAGTAGCCACAGCTATGAATAAAACCAGTCACATCTGTGCACTACTATCCTCAGGCCTCTTGGGGTAAGTCTATAGCGCAGCTCTCCATGCCGGGACTCCCTAACCCACATTCACCCTTCCATCCCTCCTGCCCCTTCTATACTCCTAGTTTGGGCCCTGCGCCATTCCTAGTCTTGGGGCCCCAGACACCTGGGGAACCAATACTGCTTCCTGATCCTTCTCACCCAGAGCAACTCAGTCCCTTTCTTGGGCTCCAGGAGCACCGCTTCTGGTCCTGACCCCGCCCTCGCCTCTCCTAAGTATGTGCTTATTTACTAAAGAATTTTTTAAAAAGAATATATCAATCATCTTAAACGGTTATGTGTTTTATGCGCTCAGGGGTGGGCATTTCACTAAATATGGGGACTTCAAAAATTTGGCAATAGTAAAAGATTTCTGAATGCATAAAAATGAGAAGTAAATTCAAAATCAAACAGGTGATAAGTCTGAGTTGTTTCTGGTAGTGCTTACCCTGTTGCATAGTGCGGCCTCACTGCAGTCTGGGCTCTGTATATGCACTGTATGTCCACTTTTCTGTGTACACACCACACAATGTCAGTGGATGGTGCCCGATCCCAGACTATTTTGATGGGAACAGTGGCTCTCATTTGAGGACATTCCTCCATAAGACTGAATTGTGGGTTTGTCTAAGGGGCATTTTCTTGATTGCTAATTGATGTAGGAGGGCCCAGCCCACTGAGGGTGGTACCATCAGTAAGGAGGTGGGCCTGGGCTATATAAGAAAAGTAGTTGAACATAAACCTGGGAGCAGGCCAGTAAGCAGCGTTCTTCCATGGTCTCTGCTTCAAGCTCCTGCCTTGACTTCATTCCAAGATGGATGGTAACTTGTAAGATTAAATAAATCCTTTCCTCCTCAGGTTCATTTTGGTCAGTGTTTCCTCTCAGCAATAAAAAGTAAACACGAACAATTGTATATTATGCATTAAAGTGTTTTTACTGTACAAAGTTTTCTGTTCTTAAAGAATTGTTTGATTATAGAAATTCTTCTAATACTTTCATGCTGTTATTTCTCAATATGTATTAAATCAGCATATCTTGGACTGAATTGTGTTACTTGTGCACTGTTATCTGTCTCTAACTTGAATTTCATAAAAAATAATTAAATAAATTTTGTCTTGAGATTAGATAGTTAGAACTTCCAACAGTTTCAGAAATGGCTCTAAACAATCTGCCTTTTCTTCTCCATATTTATGCAATACAGAATTCTCAGCATTGGCAACTATAAAATGAAAACACTGGTCAATTCTAAAAAAATGTTGAAAATGCTCTGTGCCCTGCAGCATCAAATATTCACCCAAGACGTATTTATTTATGTAAAAATGGACACATCTATCTAATTAGTATGCAAAGTTGTGTTTGTCTTTAATAAATGATAAGATCATCCATGTATGCAATGCTTTCTGGCTACTCTCACCTCACAGCCTCTCTTATTTCCTTCCCTTCTCTGTCAACTCCTCCTCGATACAGACCTCTTACCCATTTTTGTTTCTTTAGTTTTCTTTTGAGACCCACTGAATTTAACCAGGGCCATCTGTGTGACCAGGAGCATGGAGCTGTCCAGAGGACTCTGGTAGACTAACCAGTGGGTACCATCTGAAAATGCTGACTCCTCCACCCACAGAATCTTTCAGTGGGGAGGGATAGGGCCTTATGAACACCTCCCCCATCCCATGACTGGCTGTTGACAGGTCCAGTCTTTTGACAGGCTCAGGACAGGCAACTGCAGCTGCTTTGAGTTCATGATTGTAATGGCTGTATCATGCACATTTATAATTTGCATACCTTCTCCTTCTCCCTATATTCTAGCTCTTACATTCTTTATGTTCCTTCCTCTTCAGTATTCTCTGAGCATTAATGGTAGTAGGGCAGTATGGTAGTTGAGTGTTTAGAGTTGAACACTCAGTTGTCCATTTTTTCTCAGCACCTTGAGTAGCCAAGAATCTCTATATTCCCTGTAATCATTGTAAAGGGAAACTTCTTTGATTAAGGATGAGGGCAGCATTTGTCTATGGATATAAACATAGATGTCCATATAGCTAAACAACAGTAGTAAGTTCTCCCCTAGGGTCTATGACCTCCCCACCCATGAATTTTTTTAGCAGGTTTCCAGTACCAGGCTTGTTTAACAGGTTTCCAATACCATCTCTCCTGAAGAGCAGATCTCAAGTCTAATCAGAAATTAGTTTGTTGTCACCATAACAGTCATGCCTCTATTGCACCAGAAGGCACACCTACCTGACAGGTTGGAACCATAGTTCCTGAGGTGCACAGCTGGGTTAGATTTCTGAAGCCTTTATCCCTCCAGCATCCTGAAAGCAAGCTGGGACAGAGGAAACTTACAGCTGTTTCCACTTATGTTTCCTACATCTTGCAACCAAGGGTGCCTTCAGCAATAGGATCTTATCAGTTAGTTCTGGAGATCAGCCAAGAGAAATGACAAAAACCTGTATTGTTGGGAGGCCTCTGAGGCTACCTTGACCAATAACATACAGAGGTACCCCATGCCTTGTCACTGGGAGTTTTGAAGACACTTTATGATGAATTTTATTTAGGTGATAATCCATTAGTGAGCACTTTCTTTGTTTCAGTCATCTGTCTATTGTAGGTAATGCTACAGTGGGCATAGGGAGACTTGTACAAGTATTATCTCTAAGGTGGTGATTTTCTGTCCTTTGCCTATATACCTAGAAATGGGATTGCTGGAATGCCTGGTAGTTCATTTATAATTATAGAAGAACCTCCATGATGTGTTTCACAAGATCATAAAGCAGCTGAAACAGCCAAGTGTGGTGGTGCATGCCTCTAGTCCCAGAACTCGGGAGGCAGAAGCAGGCAGATCTCTATGAGATTGAAGCCAGCCCGGTCTACAGAGTGAGTTCCAGGCCACCAGAGACTACAAGGAGATCCTGTCTCAAAACAAACAAACAAAAAAAGCAGCAGCCAAAACATAGGTGAAACACCTGTGGAAAACTGCAATTATAGAATCATCTGAGATAGAAACCCTTTCTCATAAGCCTGAAAGTACTTGGACTTTTGTTTTCTTGAGTATTACATGACTAATAATGGATACATCCATAGATATATAAATTGTTTGATCAATTTGCCTTACAGCCTCCAAGTTTCAGTATTTATTCTAAGGATTTCATGAAAAATATATATGCATAAAATTTAATCACTGGGGGACTGGAGAGATGGCTCATCAGTTAGAGCACTGGCTGCTCTTACAGAGAACCTGGGTTAGATTCCCAGCACCCACATGGTGGCTAACAACCATCCATAACTTCAGTTCTAGGGAATCCAACATCCTCTTCTGACCTCTGTGGGCACTGCACTTCCATACATGCAGGTAATACATTTATACACATAAAATTAAAAATAAGAAATAATAAAAGCATTGAATCATTGAAGAATTATATTGAGCTATAAGCAGTTAACAGTTGCTGGAGGAGGGGCATCAGATTCCTCCATTGTGTAGCCACTAGTAAGTTACCCTTACTCAAGCAAACAACCACTCACTCAGACTGATGCAAACAACCCTAATTAAACACAGTCTCTCTCCTCTCTCTCTCTCTCTCTCTCTCTCTCTCTCTCTCTTTCTGTCTCTCTCTCACACATACACAATATGGAAATAGAAGGAGGAGGACTTGTTGGGAATAAGTAGGGGTTCTGTGGAAGGGAGAGAGGGATAAGAAATGAGAATGAGGGGTTTGATCGAAGTACATAATATATATGAAATTATAAAAGAATAAAATAAAAATTTTTAAATAACAAATGCATCAAAATATGTCATTCAAAGAAACAGTGTATAGTATATATACACTGTAAGATTATACTGTAATGAAAGGCAAGGGATGATGACACTGGTAACAGGATGGCTAAACTTGGAGGAATTTTAATGTGTGAAACGGGCATAACACAGACAACTTCTGTATGAGCTCATCTAGATGTGGAATCCCCATGTGGGGAGGAAGAAAAGAATGGAGGGATAGAAAGGAAGGAAGGGTGTGGGAGACAGGCTTGAGCCTAGGGTGAAAGTCTTACTGACAGCCATACAGCAGGACCGAGGCAACAGCCCAAATGCTGGAGCCACAAGGAACACCTTGTGACATTTGCTCCCATTGGCAGATCATGAGACTGATGCCTAGAGCTCGCCACTCCCTAGTCACCACCCTTGGAATTCCAAATTGCAACACTTAGATATTGCAACAGTCAGTGTCGGGTGTTTTCCAGGAATCCAGGCTCTGTAATCTGAAACCCAGTATGCTAATGAGGCATCCTACCCACTATTGTGTGATCCGATGTTAAGTCTATTATGCTAATAGGACATTAAGTCTGTTATGCTAATAAGGTATCCTACTTGCTGTACTGTGATAGGACACTAAACCTGTTATGCTAATAAGGTATCCTACTTGCTGTGCTGTGATTGGACCACTACCCCTATATAAGTTTGTGCCTTCCTGCAATAAACCAGACCTGTGTCACTGAACCTGGCCTCCTGTGTCTGTATGCGGCTCCACTGATACAGTCTCCTCACCAGCCCTGGGGCCTGGGACTGGGCAGAAGCGGTGACAACAGGAGGCAGCACAGGGCAAGCAAAAGAGCTGCCTCAGCACCTGGCAAGCAGAATTGCAGCCTCACCCCAGGGCAGGCAGAAGAGCGGCCTCAGCCCAGGGCGAGTGGAGGAGCAGCCTCAAGGCCTGTGAGAACAAAGGAGCATCTGCCACTGGCGGTGACTGCAGAAGGGGAAGAAAACAACCAAGAAGAAAAGGGAAAGAGAGGAAAGAAAGAAAAAAGGAAAGGAAGAAGGGAGGGAAGGAGGAGGAAACAAAAGAAAAGAAAAGGAGGAGACTGTCTTGTCTCAGAGACAGGAAAATGCTAAAAGTAAACTTAGGCCCAATTGCAGGTGTGTATTCAGTTCAGTGGTCGTTGGTAAACCCTTGTATTTCAAAGTCAGTCTTCACTTACAAGGATTCACCATTACTGATAAAGTGTGTATGTTTTATAAAATTTATTCTTGCCAAAAATAAAATATTAATCAGTATAAATACCAACAGTATCCACAAAAGTCTTTTGACTTCCACTGGCAATTATTTCAAAGATTTGAAGAAAAAGTAGGATCATCTTATGACTCCTTTTGTCCACCTGTAGGCTGTCAAATGTCTTTATGTAGTCCTCAGCAGAAGACTTAAAATTGCACTAATTGTATCACTCTAATATGCACCAAAATAGTATCATTAGTTCTTTCTGAAGGCTAGGAAGTCAAATGTATTTTTCTTTAACTTCTTTGTAGAAAATTTTAACAATAAAAATACTAAAAGAAAAAGTTACTTAAGCACACCCTTGAATCATACTAAATGCATTTTAGTCTACCACAAGGAAAGGCCAGTGGAGGCAGAAATAATTACAGAGTCTTCATGAGTGCTGTGGAGGATCCATACTACATCTGCTTTGAGGGTAAAATGACTTGACACATATCAAGGATGGAAGCTTCAGGGATGACACTTGGAAGAAGTGGAGAGTGAGTAAGAATAAGGAGGTTGGAGGTGGGGTGCTGTACTGGCTGCATGAATTGTTCAAAACCAGAAATAACCCATTGGCTTCCTCTTAAACACTTTATCCGTACTATACAAAAGATGAAATAAGTAACTTTTCTTTTTGCAGAAACAGGTTTTAGTTTTTAATGAACCTGTAAACAAAAAGCTCCAATTTCAAAATAAAAACAAAATCCCAGATCATATAGATGTTTACTGTGATTGCATTTATCCAAGCAACATGCATACATATTCAGTTGTAAGATACTAGCTAAATTCCTGTGAAAAATATATTTTTTAATACCAAGAACATTAGAGTTAATGCAGAGTCCTAAGGATTATCTTGCAGTCACTATGTTTTTCTTCAGTCTTCCCTTTAGATGCTGTTACCTCTGTCACAGGTAATCAGCCCTTTCATATGCTCAAACTCTGGAATCTTTGGCTGCTACCATTTTCAGCTGGCTTGCAAACAAGAAGCCAGCCATTTAAAGAATATTTTAAGTGAACAGTTTGCAAACTCCAGGGATGAAAAACCCAAAGAACACACAACTGTGAACATTTACAACCATCACAACTTTGGCTGAAGACTGTTCATGCTGTTCTTCTGAAATGAGATCCGAAAGCAGTACAGTTCAAATTAAAAGGTTTGCATATGCACAATTTCTCCACCAATTTGTGTGTCAACCATTTAGTAAACTTTTCCACTTGAAAAGGATGCAATAGAAAACCTGACACCATGTTTCACTCTCAGGTAATATTTGCAATTACAGAGGCCACTTTCATTTCAAATTGCTCCTTTGACCACTGTTTAATAACAGACTGTAGAAGGCTAGATAAAGTGTAGGCACTTCAGGACTAAGAACTAAAATTTTACAATCATGATACATTGTTGCTTAATGAAGGCGAGAGAGAGACAGAGAGAGAGAGAGAGAACTCATTTTGTCTACAAACTAACTCAAGATGAGACTAAATTCAGAACTCTTTTGGGTGTTGGACAGATGGACAAAATAAAGAAGAAAGACATGGTAGACCAATGTCAAGTTAAAAGTGTTTGTGTTTTGAAAACTGTGAAATGATTATTTTGAAATATTTCCTCCACTGGAAAAAATCTGTTATCTCTGTCTCTGGAGTGGCATCTTGACAGGGTACATGAGAGATTCAGAATCACTTGGGGGGCACCAGAGACCAGTCAGGTTAAAATATGTGTTGATAAGCATTAATGTAAGATTTGGGTTACTTTTTTCTGAATTAGGTCGTCACCTCTGACTAATGACTGTTTCCATCTAATCCCAGGGAACCACACATAACCTGTCCCACAGGAACACTGCAAAGTAAACAAAGACACAAGGGAAATGCCATCATTGGTTTACAAGTGGCAGATTCTTCCCTTCCCTCTAGAGAGAATGTGATGTGGGTCCTGTCCCCTCTATCATTATTTTTTGTCTACAGGGGAGGAGTTGCCTGCAAAGAGTGACAGGCAAAACCTTGACTTGCAGAAGCAATTCCATCATGAAGGCCAGGAAAGTTCTGAGCCTGGGCTTCTCCTGATGGGGCCCTGTTAGAATGAAGATTCCCCTTCAGCCTTTCTGATTTTATCTCTTTCCTATTTGAGATTTCTTCTAAGTCCGTGGTTGAACTTGAAGAAAAGATCACAGCTTATGCCACTGTAAGTAAATGTGGTTTACCAGCCTGAGGACAGGGCTACAGAAGGGAAGTTGAATACTTGGCTTGAGATCATAGTAAGGCAACGTTCCCTCAACATGGTGTCCCGAGCCAGCCTATATATGACCAGGGTCCTGAGCAGATGTCTAGGCTCCAGTGCCCACCTGTTTGAAGCTGGGATGGCTCTGTCCTCCACCCACATCCCATGGCTGTTCTTGATTTTGTCATGACTCTTCTAGGGAAGAGGACCAGAAAACTATTAATGTAGGATGTGATCAGACTAATGGGGAACAAAGGACCTCAGTGGCTATGTGGCTGAAAGGTCACCATACAAATAAGACACAGTTGCAGGGTTTGTTGGTCCTGAGACTGCTGCTCCTGCCTCTGCTCACTGCCTTCCCTGTGCATCCATGGAAACATCATCTCCATAGGACACAGGTCATAGTGTGTGGGAGTTGGTGGCTTTTCCTCCAGAGCCAATGCCTGTGGTGGGAGCACATTCTCCTGTGGTCTTCATTTTAGCAGAGGTGATATTAATCGTATAAAATATTCTTTATGATTATTGGATCCAGAAACTGATCTCCAATGATGGCTGTCAAATTTCTAACAGTAATCATATTTAAACATTTTGTTATGTGTCAGAACTGAATTAACTCATTTGAAGCTCAGAGAGAGAGAGAGAGACTCATTTTATCCCATCAGTTTTACTATCCATCCAATATTGCATATGGGGAAACTGAGGCAGGAAGAGGCACAGAGAAATCACCAGATAGTATCTTACAAAGCCAGAATTTGAACCCAGTGAGAAGAGGTCTAGAATTTGTGTGTGCTCTTTGTTAATATGATCCTAATAATACCTGGGAGAGTTGTCCTCGTAGTTTTCAATCTGTATTTTTTTTCCAGTACAAGAGTTTGATTACTTAATGTATTCTTATAGCCCTTTAAATGCCTTCGTGATTATAATTTTAAAAGAAATATGAAGACATTAATAGAAATGAAACGAAAATTAGTATTTTGGGCTAAAATTCAAGGTTAGCGAAAAGTGAAGTGTGTGGAAGTCTTCAAAATATCAGGATGATGGCATTGAATTTCCAATTCCAATATCAGTGATAGCTGATGTCTATTAACCTCATAGTAAGGATTAATGCAGTGGCTTGTCTTCTTATTGGCTATTTCCATATCTATTGTCACATTAAAACAAAATAATGACCGTTAGAATAAGATTAGAATAATTAGAATAATCATGATATTTCATAATGTGCACTGCTCAGAATCAAGGTGAAAGCTACGGTCTGACCACTCTGCTAACCACATAGCCTTCAGTCATATTCAGGATGGCTCTTTTCAAGTCATTGCTAAAGAGATCATGTCACAGAACAGAATGTATTAGTGAAGCTTTTCTGAAAGCCAATTTTGTGTTTGCTGAATTTTCGTTAACGTGAAGCTGGAGTGGACACTCGGAGAAACCATTTCAGAGGTCTGTCTTCTGATCACGTCTGATCCAAAGCAAAATAATGGGACCATGAAACTCAAGGTGCAAATCCACAGCAATGAGTGAAAGGAAAGGACAGAATTCCCACTTCTCCCTGTTGTTCCGCCTTCCTGGCTTCGCTGCTGGCCCTGCCGACTCTGAGTGTATGAGCAGCACTGTGGACTCATCCTTTTGCTGTCTTTGCTACAAAATGGTTAAAAGTGCAACCGATGCTGCCATTACCTATGGCTTGATGTATTCACGTCTATGAAATTATTTCTCTAAGGGTTTTATTTGTACCCTTATTCACCCCTGTCTTTTTGGAATGCTTATTCTAGGACAGTGGTTTCTTTCAAAAATCTCTTATCAAAAATACAACACATAAGTGCCTAGATTTTACCAAACAGTCACAAAATCATGAATGCTCATATGCTATGAGAGTAGAAATGAAAACGTTCTAGGGAGCTAAGGGAACTACTGTCTGAAAACGGAGAAAGGGGAGATATGAGGGGGGATAAACTCAAAGTACATTATATACTTGCATGAATATGTCCTTAGGTAATCTAGCACCATGCACATCGAATATATGCCCCTCACCCTTCCCCCTGCCAAAAACCTAGCACTTGTAAAGCTCTAAGTGCAGGTTGATTTAATGTGAACTTAGATTTATTTTTAAAAAATTGTTAGTTACAGAGCTGGAAAGATGGCTCAGCGGTTAAGAACACTGACTGTTCTTGCAGAAGACCAGGGTTCAAATCCCAGCACCCACATGGCAGCTAACAACTGTCCCTAACTCCAGTTCCAGGGGATCTGACAGCGTCTTCTGTCCTCCGCAGGCATCACACGACACAGGTGCACTTACCTACATGCAGGCATAACCCTCATACAGATTTAAAAAAAAAATGTTAGTTTGGACTCTTACATTTTTACTCATGAGTCATCTAAGTGCTATGTTCTCCTGAGTCCTTGACTTCAGGCAGCAGTAACTCACCCAGATCCCTCTGTACATAACCTGCCCAAGCCTTTGGAAGCCTCTGGAAGTTTTGTTAGACTCTTCTTTTCCATTTAATTCAGTAGGACAGTAACAGTGTTAGTGCTGTGTGCAAAATATTCCCAATTCTGTTCTGTAACTAAAATTATATTAACCAGAAAATTAGACAGATTCCCACTATATACATGTCTGGAGTGAAAGGTGGATATCTGTGTCTGTTTGAGTAATCTATTTACTCAACCATTAACCTGTTTGAAGCCAGAAATATAGCAAATACATCTATCGGCTCAACTAAAACCAATTCAACTATACTTGACTGAATGATGAGATGTTTTACTGGCCAAATTCTGTTGCTGCTTACTGGAGTTCTAGTGAAACAGCTACCCAAGACTACAGAAGCTAATTTAAGATGACCATGGCCTTTTTAAAAAGTCATTAAATTCACATCAACATAGAAACATTCAGGTTTACATACAAAAGAGCTAAGGTCCCTCCCTCTAAACAGCAATGCCGTAATATGGTGATCAAATCTATCAGTAGGCACATTGACCAACCTCAGAAACATGAACAGGGGGAGCCACAGAAACAAAACATCCTGGGTCACTTCGTCTGTTTCTGGGTGAAGAAAAGGGCTTCACAGACAGACTTGGAGGACAGGATCCCAGAGTCAGGCACATTCTGAGGCACAATTTCAAAGAAAACTGATTCCCACATGACATCAAAGTGACATTCTCTCTCAGTTTGGATGCCACGTTTCAAGCACCCCTCTTATTTTTGTTTCTATCCTTTTGATTTCTAATTTGAAGTCTTCAGAAGCAACATCATAGACAAGAAAATTAAAAGAGACTTAAGTATATTCTCAGCATGACAAATGGAAGAGGTTTTGACCTGTGCCATTTCTGCACTGTCCTATGCTGGTACCATCATTCACCATCACAGGATGTCACAGTAATGTCCAACCTAATTTAAGATGGACTTCTACTGCTATTCAATAGAAAATCTTGAACATTTTGTCTATTATTATAAGCTATCTTTTCTTTTATCAAGAGTAATATAATTAAGAGTAATGTAATTACCAATTCCCTCTTTCTAATTAAGGATTAACTTTTTCTCAATTCAGAGAATTTTTTTCTCTATTTGACGTTTTCAGAAGGGAGACTGTAATTAAAAATGGTAAAAAAATTACTCTCAAAAGTAAGCAGGAATAAGGCAAAATTCTAGCTATATACTGTGTTGTAGATTTTCCAAAGTAGAATCACTCAATTTTTAGCCCAATATTGCATATTATATTAGATAACAAAGAAGGAAATCATTTATTTCAAGTACAAGTCCCAGTAAAATCTTATTCTAGAGAAAATCGATGTAAACAGGTTCATATTTTATGTAAAGGGTACTACTTGAATTTACATAAGGTCAAAAGAAATATGTATGTATATAAATATGCTTGCATTTTATACTGTATGTCATACCATATGCACATATTTTGACTACATGTGGATAATATTACACTTCACTACGTTAAAAGCTTATACTGGGGCTGGAGAGATGGCTCAGCAGTTAAAAGTCTTACTGCTCTTGCAGAGAAACCAGGTTCAGTTCCCAGCACCCACATCAGAAAGCTCAAAACTGCCTATAACTCTAGTTCCAGGAAGTCTGAGGCCATCCATCTTCCATGAACACCTGCACACACATGATGCACATAAACTCATGCACGCACACACACATACACATTAATAGAAAACCCATTTTTTAAATTCTATATTATCTTGTTAATCAATGTATGCATGATATTCTTGTAATAAAAAGCAGCCAAATACCTTTAATCTACCACCAGTTAATAAGCTTTATGTTGATAAGCTCTACCAGACCCTGGGTGGTAAATGGTCCTCCTGTGGCTCTGAGCAGGGCTGACCACCCACCATTTAGTTTATACTCACAGCTTCTCTTGAGATAAAAGTTTTCTGACCATCTCACTTAAAACCACCATCTATAACCAAACTTAGTGGTACTCAGAGTCCCAAGTACTGAGGCGATGAAGCAGAAGCACTGCTTGAGTCCAGAAGTTGGCAGCCAGCCTGGGCAACATAGAAAGACCAACCCTTAAGAATGGACCTCTTCAAACTCCACAGAGTTCTTTCATTTCATCCCATTTATTTCATTTGTAGTTCTTTTTATACATGATTATCTTAATTCTTTGTATATTCCTGGTGGGTTACTGATGACTTCTCTCTGTTTAAATTCAGAGGAAAATATGTTGATAAATAGAGGAATCCAGTAGAAATAAAGAATATATATTCTGCAAGTGAAACTGATTGAAAAATATGACTTATAGGGGCTGGAGAGATGTTCCACAGTTAAGAACACTGACTGTTCTTGCAGTAGACCTGGGTTCGAATCCCAGCACCCACATGACAGCTAACAACTGTCTGTAACTTCAGTTCCAGGGGCGTCCAACAGCCTCTTCTGCTCTCCGCAGACATTGCATGACACAGGTGCACTTACTACATGTAGACATAACACTCATACACATAAAATAAAAATAATAAATAAAATGTAAAAAAGAAAAATATGACTTATAGTCTTTAAAAACTTCTTTCCAAATAAAAATGACAATCACAAGTCCAAATAAACATATTCCTTTATGGTATGCACCAAAGATGTGGATTGTTCTAAACAAGCAGTGAAGGGTACTCAGTATCTTTTCCTGTTCACAAATCATACAAATTAGCAGATGCAACTGAAGAGGGGAGGTCTGTTTCAGAGTGATTTCATGCAGTGCTACTGAGGTTTTCTTCTCTAAATGGAAGTGTGAGGGATCCAATGTCACTCCTCTAACAGTCACTTCTTCCCTTTCCTCCTCTTCTGATGTCTCCCCATTTAGAGTTTTCCCCCAGCGGGATCAAATCCTGTTCTCAAATATATTAAGAACCTGTTCAAATATATTAACAATCCTGTTCTTCCATATATTAAGTAATGGAAGAAATATAAATTTAAATCACACGAAATTATGCAGGTATTAAATTACCAAATATTGGGTTTTCCTTGTTTGATGTTTATTGTGCTGAGCATTGAATCTAGGACTTAGTACATGTTATTTACTTCTTATTTACTGTGTGTCTGTGTGTGTGTGTCTGTGTGTGTGCGTCTGTGTCTGCGTGTGTGTATGTGTGTGTGTCTGTGTGTGTGTCTCTGTGTGTGTCTCTGTGTGTGTCTGTGTATATGTGTGTGTGTGTCTGTGTCTGTGTGTGTCTGTGTGTGTGTGCGTCTGTGTCTGTGTGTGTGTGTGTGTGTGTGTGTGTGTCTGTGTGTGTCTGTGTGTGTGTGTGTGTGCGTGTGTGTCTGTGTGTGTGTGTCTCTGTGTGTGTGTGTGTGTGTGTGTGTGTGTGTCTGTGTGTGTGTCTTTGTATATGTCTGTGTGTGTGTGTGTGTGTCTCTGTGTGTGTCTGTGTATATGTGTGTGTGTGTGCATCTGTGTCTGTGTGTGTGTCTGTGTATATGTGTGTCTGTGTCTGTGTCTGTGTCTCTGTGTGTGTGTCTGTGTGTGTGTGTCTGTGTATATGTGTGTGTGTCTGTGTGTGTGTGTCTGTGTGTGTGTCTGTGTATGTCTGTGTATATGTGTGTGTCTGTGTGTGTTTGTGTATATGTGTGTGTGTCTGTGTGTGTGTCTGTGTGTGTGTGTGTATGTGTCTGTGTCTGTGTCTGTGTTGGGTGTGGGGCTTGCATGTATCACTCTGACCATGTGAAGGTGAAATAACTTGCATAGTCAGTTCTCTCATTCCCCCATGTGGGTCCTGGGGATTGAACTCAGATAATAAGACTTTGAGACGAGTACTTTTACCTACATAGCCACCTTTCCATCCCATTTTCTTAGTGTTTCAAGCATAGAACAGAAAATTTTTCTCATTATGTAAGTACAGTGAGATGGATTTTGTTAACACTGGAGAGAAAATCTAAAACTCTGTTCTAGGTGATGCATTTCAAGATGCTTTCCTCATTATATGCATTAAATTTTTTGCATCCTTAATTGTTTCACAGCTCCGACCTTTGTTCTGGGCAAAGTCTTGTCTTTGCAACAGAAGCATGAGAGGCAACCAGACATGGATCACGGAGGTCAGCCTGCTGGGATTCCAAGTTGACCCAGCCCTGGAGTGCTTCCTCTTTGGGCTTTTCTCTCTCTTTTATTTATTCACTTTACTGGGAAATGGGGTCATTCTTGGAATAATATGTCTGGACCCCAGACTGCATACACCCATGTACTTCTTCCTCTCACACCTGGCTACTGTTGATATGGCCTATGCATCCAACAATGTCCCCAAGATGCTGGAAAATCTTGTGAATCAAAGAAGAATCATTTACTTCATTCCATGCTTAATGCAGACATTCTTGTATTTGGCTTTTGCTCACATCGAGTGCCTGATTTTAGTGGTGATGTCCTATGATAGGTATGTGGCCATCTGCCACCCCCTGTACTACACCATCATCGTGAACTGGAGACTGTGTACCATCCTGGCTGCCACTTCCTGGATATTCAGTTTTCTCTTGGCTCTGGTACATTTAGTTCTCATCCTGAGGCTGCCCTTCTGTGGGCCTCATGAAATCAACCACTTCTTCTGTGAAATCCTGTCTGTCCTCAAGCTGGCCTGTGCTGACACAACACTCAACAAAACTGTCATCTTTGCAGCCTGTGTGTTCATCTTAGTAGGGCCCCTCTGCTTGGTGCTCATCTCCTACACCCGCATCCTGGTGACCATCCTGAGGATCCAGTCCCGTGTGGGCCGCAGGAAGGCCTTCTCCACCTGCTCCTCCCACCTCTGTGTGGTCGGGCTCTTCTTTGGCAGTGCCATCATCATGTACATGGCCCCCAAGTCCCGCCATCCTGAGGAGCAGCAGAAGATCCTTTCACTGTTTTACAGCCTTTTCAATCCCATGTTGAACCCCCTGATCTACAGCCTGAGGAACACTGAGGTCAAGGGTGCCCTAAGAAGGGTACTGTGGAAAGAGAGATCAGTGTGAGAAACCTCAAGAAACAAGAATAGGGAATCTTGCTGTCAATGACATAGAGCAGTGGGCATAGTAAACTCTATCTTAAAATGGAATAATGTAGATTTATACATACAGATTGAAGATATAATACCTTTGAGGAAAAAATTATATGACTGCCCAGAATCACAAGTCCCTGGTTTCTGAAGTGTAGTGTAATATACCGCTACCTCTTACAGTTTGGAGTCATAGATCATTGGATTTGTCAGTCCAAGCCTGAGATTCCTGGTATTGGAAGTGTTTCTCCCTAACCACCCCCATGGTTCCTACATGAGTGGAGTCAGCTGAATAATAGAAAAAGCATATTTAAGACCAAATAGAACTACAAATAATACAT
The DNA here is from genome assembly GCF_000622305.1 of Nannospalax galili. Taxonomy (NCBI): domain Eukaryota; kingdom Metazoa; phylum Chordata; class Mammalia; order Rodentia; family Spalacidae; genus Nannospalax; species Nannospalax galili. The sequence continues at coordinate 1,608,295 of NW_008333818.1, forward strand.
AAAATGAACTCCTTAAAATGAAGAGAAGAATATAAATGAGCAGTCAGGCGTGGTGCCGCACGCCTCTGATTCCAGCACTCAGGAGGCAGAGGCAGGTGGAGCTCTGTGAGTTTGAGGCCAGACTGATCTGCATGAGTTCCGGGTCAGTCAGTGCTTCCTAGGGAGACATTGTCTCAAACAAACAAATAAAACATAGATATGTGCATACACACGTATATTTTATACATATGCAATTTTTTATAAAATTGGCAAAGCAGCTGACGAGCCATTTCTACCAAAAAATAAACATAGTGTATAAGTAGTTAATAAACATGCAAAATTCTGCTTCCTACCATTAATCAATAAGAAATTGTAAAGTAAAGCTAGCATTGGATATTATTTTATATGTATCAAAGTGTTTAAATTTTAAAAGAATAATCAGTGGAATTAATGGGAATTAAATTCCAATTATTGGCAAGTAGTCAACACTAGCAATGTTTAAATGCAAATTAGTCAAGTCATATTGAGTTAATAAATGCATGGTATACATTCTCTGGGTCAACTGTTAGTCACATTTTCATTGAAAGAAAAGAGGTAAGTGCTTTGACTTTGAGGGCTATCATTTCTGTCATTGTAACCAAATTCTGATGAAAGTAGCCATCAGTATTGTATGAATGAAGAGATGTGGTTGTTTTCCAAAAAAAATATTTACAAAACCAGATCCGTTGCCAAATAGTGCTCAGGTACTATTTACAGACCCTTGCTATAAATCTAAAACTAGTCAAGATCTACCAGATTCAAAGTCTGATTTCCTCACTGTGGGTTAGGGGTGGAAACTGTTATTGGACACAATTTAAAGATAAGACCATATGGAACCATTCCTGACTGAGGCCAACTTCTAAAACATTATCACTTAATAGCCAATGGACTGTAAATGCCCATGGTTTCTCTGGTACCCTGTAATTCAGAGCAAGGTCCCCATACTGTCCATTACAAATTTGAACCTGGGACCATGAATAAAAGTTGGAAACTCAAATCAGTTATTTTCTTGTCATGAGGACCACAATTCCTGACTGAAACAAAATGAGGAAAGAAAGGTTTTTTGTTTTTAATCCTTTAATATATTTATTTATTCATTTGTGTGTATGCATGTGGATGTGTGCATGTGGAGGTCAGAGAAGACCTTGCAGGAGTTGATTCTCCTACCATGTGGGTTCCAGAGATCCACCTCAGGTCATTGGGCTTGGTAGCAAGTGCCTTTTCCTAATAAGCCTTCTTAGCCTTATTGCTAGCCTAAAAAAGATTTATTTTGACTTGTAGTTTCAGAGAAGCCCAGTCCATGATGGCAGGGAAAGTATGGTGGATGTAGTTCAATCCATGGTAATGCAGGGTGTAGCAAAACTCACATACTGGTAGATGGGGAAGCAAAAAAATGCCAAGAACTAGGAGCCAGGCTATCATCATCCAAGGCCAGCTCCTAGTGACCTATTTCCAGCAAACAAGCCCCTCCTCTTCCTAAAGGTTCCAGGACCCCTCAAAACAGCACTACCATCTGGGAATAAGTGCTCAAAACATGAGCCAGTGGGGAACATTTCATTCAAACTATAATAGAACTAAAGAATCCGAGCTTAGTCCAGCAAAAAGCAGAGTATTCCTAATCAGACTAATTGTTTGCATATAGAATTACCAGGTATGTGGATAATTTTCCTTGTCAACTTGAGACACCTGGGTAGAGGGATCCTCAACTGAGGAATTTCCTCCATTGGACTGGCCTGTGGCCCTACCTGTGCGGCATTTGTATTTTATTGTTGAGTGATATGGGAGTCTACTACCCAGTCTACTGTGGGTGATGCCACCCCTGAGCAGGAGGTCCTGTGTTATATAAGAGAGCAGTCTGGGCATGAACCAGGAGCAAGCCAGTAAGCAGTAGGCCTCGTGGCCTGTGCCTCAGCTCCTGCCTCATGCCCTGAGTTCCTTCCCTGACTTCCCTCAGTGATGAACTGTGACCTGGGAGATGTAAGATAGAATAAACCCTTTCCTCTCGAAGTTGGTTTTGGTCAGTGTTATCACAGCAATAGAAATTGCCAGATCAGAGGATTTAGATTTTTACCTGCTTTGAAGTTTTAAAAACCATTTTCTCAGAAGCATTTTATATCTTTAGGTTATGATAGCCTTAGTTTAAATTATATATTCTGAACTGCTCTCATTTTTGCCTTGATTACCAGGATATGTACTGCTTGGCTTTTATCAGTAAACTAATAATAATTTGTGTGGAAAAGAACATGAGAGAGAGAGTGAACATTGTCAGTAAGGAAACCTCAGGAGATTCGGACATTTGGCACTTATAATAAGTCTTTCAGTGTTAATAAGGAGTTCCTATAAACTGTTATGTACATAGAACTCCAAACCTGAGAATTAGTCTGACATTCAAAGATACCTTTCTTTCAACAGAACATTTTAAGTCTATCTGACTTTGTCTTTACTCCTGAAACATAAGGAACTGTATGAGAGTTGGGTCAGTTACTATTCTATTGCTCTAATAAAATACCCTAGCGAATGTGACTTAAGGGAGAAAGGGTTTATTTTGGCTTACAGTTCCACAGACATGGCAGCAGACAGGGAGGGAAGGCACGTGGCAGGAACAAGAGGCTGGCTCAGTCATATTGCATCCACGCTCAGGACCCAGAGAGTGGATAGGAAGTGAGGGGCCAGGCAAGAAGCCCTCAAGGCCACCCCCAATGACCCACTTCCTCTGGCAAGGCTCCACTGCCTGAGGGTCCACAATGCTCACTAAGAGTTATGGACCAAGTGTTCAAACACATGAGCCTACAGCAGACCTTCCACATTCAGACTGCAACAGTGTATTTTGCTTTCCTTCTTGGGACTCCTTTGCCAATTTTCAAGTTAATATGCCAAGGTCTAGACTTTATATTAATGCACACAAAGTTCCTATCAGCATTTACCATCCCTGGTACCGAAGCAGTCTATGATAAATTGCATTGCAATTTTAATATGAAATATATTTAATATTTAATATGAAATACAGTTTTGCCAAAGAAGGGGAAGTCATTTCTAGCTATGACCTGTGAGGCTTAAAACATGCATTAAAAGAGACATGTAAGGACTGAGGAGTCAGCTCAGTGCAAAGCTTTCCACATGGGGTTCCCCCCTTTTAACACAAAGCAGTCAATATGCATATTTTAAACTCATTCAATACCCCCAGCTAGTGAGCCCTGACTCAGAAATATATCATGGTAGGTAAACTCACACCAAGGGACATCTTGCAACACAGACTTGACTTGTATACCCTTAGCATATATGACAGATAGGCCTTAACATATATGACAATGCTCGAAATCCTGTGGGCAGGCTAGAAGGGGCTGTAGATAGGGGAGGTATCTAAATATGATCAAGATGTGTTCTGTGAAATGCACAAAAATTAAATAAAAATATATAGTGAAAAAAATGCTGAAATATGCATGAAATAATTGTTCCATGCTTTCACAAACTAATCTACAAAACAGTCATTTTTAATATGATTAACAGGGGCTGGAGAGATGGCTCAGTGGTTAAGAGCACTGGCTGCTCCTACAGAGGACCTGGATTGGTTCTCAGCACCCACATGGTTGCTAACAACCATTTGAAACTGCAGTTTCAGGGGATCACACGCTCTCTTCTGACCTCCAAGGGCATTGCATGACAGGGATGCACTTACACACATGTAGGTCATACACTCATACACATTAAATAAAAATAATAAATAAAATATTTTTTAAACAAACTGAACATGCTTAACAACTGAACAAAGTCGTGAGCAGAGTGAAGGGCTGCACTCATCCAAACAAGCCACATTTCTTCAAACCAAGGAATTAACTTTACAGTTCATAGCTCAGTAATGCACAGTGACATCACATCAAATTTCAATGCCTTATCGTATGCCACGCTCAGAATAACGGTTTCAGACTAAGACGTCTATTGTCCAATATGGGTTGCATGAAAAGTGGCTTATTCACTTTCATGGCTGCCTGATCATACTCAACACGAAAGGACGGTGAGAGGATCTCCACTCCGGTTCCTCAATTTTTTTCAGAGAAAATTGGAGAATAGGTTTGGGAGTATCCTAATCTTCAGGCATGACAGAGACACAGAAATTCCAGGGCCACGGGAAGAGAAATGAGCCCCTCACCCTGGGATCTGGTTTGTAAGAATCTTGGCAAAATTATAAAAGCAATCTGAGACAAACCAACACTGTGAAGACTGCTGACAGAGACAATGCACCCTTTCCTAGGGATCTCAAACGAGAATGTTAACACAGCAAGTAGACTGGGCTTTAAGCCAAAATGCATGTGACCTTTGAATTTAACATTACCGGAACTTCTCCTTCATTCATAAACCTAAACAATGCACCCCACAAACCATCTTACAATTTCATTTATAAAGCGAATTTCTTTAAAATAGGAGAAATAAGCCAGCTGATATTTTTATTATTAAATTTTACTTAATTTTAAAACTTTGCCTTATCTTTGAACCTGCTTGTAAATTAAAACCATTGAGCAGTATAGCTTCAAAAGCCACAAAATTAAAAAATATGAAACTATAAAATTATAAATATACATAGTTATTATATACATAATAGATTATATGTAAACTGTTATCCCTTAATGCTTGCACTTGAATCTAGCCATGCTCTGTCTCTCTTATCTCTACTTAATAAACCCAACTTTGCATTACATTAACTCATCCTGACGTTCTCTTCTGTGGTATAAGTCAAGATCCCTGATACACCTGAGTGAAGTTCGCTCAAGGGCAGTAGCGTTAGGCTACATCTCCCCCCACCCAACTCTGAGTGACAGGGTGGAGCTACACAGTCCTTCCCCATATTATCTCAACATTCTTCCTATCCAAAGCAATTTCCCCTGGGCTAAGGTTGAAACTGTGATTACCAGAAAGAGATGATCCCTGTTAAGAAACTGTGCTGTGCCTGTCAGGTTTTCCTCAGGATTCCCAAAGGCTGCTGGGTGTTTTTACCATTTCTGGTTAAAAAAAAACGATGACAGAGAATGTCACTGCATTTCCTTATGGTTGAGCGAACCCAGGGACTCTCAACCTATGTAATCTATTGTCTGAAGGAAAAATACTTAGTTAACTGATATCATTGCCAGTATTCAGAACAACACAGTAGTTAAACCCAGCATGCCTTTCCAAAGGTAGAAAACTTGAGCTTACAGAAATAAAGTAACACAATAAATAAATAAATAAATAAATAAATAACACAAATAACATAAATACATTGTCCAAAGAAGGTCACAGCTAGAGACTTGTAGCACAATTCTTGTAGTACAAACTGTCTTGTAGCACAGTTTCACCAGATATCCTAAAGGTGACGCCATGTGCTTGCCTCATCTGCTCCTGCTTTGGCATCTGATAAGTCAAAAGAGGGCCTGTGCTCCTCTGAGGCAATGCAATGGGAATTATTTTGAACATACGCTTTGATAATAACCCAGGCCAAATGTTGATGTCTGAATGGAGGTGTACAAATGTGCAAGTAAGTGTAATTTTTGCTTTCCAGGCTATATGCACTACAAAGAGCATCAGGAAGAAATGTCATGGAACTTCCCTGAACTTGGTCATACAAGGTGGTGGGTAGTTTTCAGATGACTGACATCTCAAACACTAAACCTTGATGAAAAAATGTCTCAGAAAAAGCCTTACCTATAATGGACAAAATATCCCAGCCATATTCCAAACACATCACTGAATGTTGTGTAGACACAGCATGTTATCCTTGTGTTTTTGAACAGAACAATACAGTGAAGAACAGGTTTCAGATGGTGGCCAGGAGCTCCTGGAAGTGACCTCACTCAGAGACTGAGCCATGAGAAGTTTTATTGCATATTCTGATTGTGGTGGTTTGAATGAGAATGCTCCCCATAGGCTCCAAGTATTTGGACATTTCGTCCTGAGTTGGTGGCACTGTTTGGGGAAATAGAAATAGAGCCTGTTCCCTTGAGGATTTCAGTCTGAAGTTCCCATTATTATATTGTTAGGGATGTCATAACATTGACATATCTATGGCCATACCACAGATGTAGTACAGATGGATAGACCGGATGGTTTCTAAAGCATGGTCTGGATATTACATAAGAGACTTTGCAAACCAGTTGATCCTACTCTGTGGAGGCTGTCTAGTGGTAAACAGGTGGTCCTTGTTTTCTTCACCTAGCAGCAGAGCAGGAAATACAGAGATCTTCAGTGTTGAAGGCCTCAGGGAGACAGTCAGTGCTGGATTTGAACACAGAGGGGTGTTACGGCTTGAACTGAAATGTGCCCCATGGGCTTCTTATATTTTGAACAGGAGCTCCCCAGCTGTTAGTACCACTTTTAAAGCCTCTGAAGCCATTAGGAGATGAGCCTGGCTAGCAGAAGCAGGGCACTAAGGATAGCATTTGGAGGTGATACCCACCTGTGGAGCTAGTCTAACCCTCTCCACTTCTGGTCACTAAGACACCAGGAGTGTCTGCCACACATTCATGAAGTCTGTAGTGTTTTTCCTGCCCTGGTGGACTGTGCACTCACAAATCATGGGCCAAAATAAATCTTTTGTTCCTTAAGTTGCCTCTGTTAGGTATGTGGTCACAGTTATGCCAAAGTAACTAGGACAGAGGAAATGGTGGAAAGCAAACAGAGTGGCTACAAGTAGCTCAGCGCTATCTCTTAACAGACCTCAGCCCTACAACAAGGTGTTTAACTTTTCCAACAATCATTGAACTTGGGGAAGGCTCTTAAGCTTTCATTGAAGACTACAGACCTAGCCAAATCTTGAATGAGTTGGTGAGGCCTAGTCAGAAGACCAACCAATGAAACTGGGAAAGAACAGATGTGATTCTGTTAATCTGTTGTAACAGCAATACAAAATGAAACTTTTTTTTTGTTTTGTGTTTGGAGATGAGAACTGATATAGCCCAAGGTGTCCTCAAGCTCTCTATGTAGCCAAAGATGTCTTTGAACCTCTGATCCTTCTGTTTCCACCTCCTGAGTGCTGAGATTGCAAGCCTGTGTCATGACTTCAGGTTTTATGTGAGGCTGAGAATTCAATCCAGAGCTTTATGCATACTTGACAAACATGCTACAAACTAAACCACAACCCTGACCTTGCACTCCTGACAGTAAATGAAGATCAGTTGTTACAACACTAATACTTACTAAATTGGTGATTTATCATTCCATGGAATTATTATTTAATGCTTTGGATGAAGACATCTTTAAACTCTTAAAGATTACTGAGGATCCAATGATATTTCATTTAAGTAAATGCAGGAGTTGATATTTATAATAGAAATTAAAACTGAAAATTTATGGAACACTTACTTTTAATTCATTTGCTTTACATATGCCACAAGCATTTATTAAAAAGCTTCCATAATAAGTTAATATATTGTCTTTTATGAAAAATTAATCTTATTAAAAACTGAAAACTGGAGCTGGAGAGATGACTTAGCAGTTAAAAGCACTGGCTGCTCTTGCAGAGGACCTGGGTTCATTTGCCAACACCCACATGATGTGTAACAACCATCAGTTAACTCCAGTTCCAGGGGATCCCACACCCTCTTCTGGCCTCTGTGGGCACTGACAATTCAGGTGCACTTACTTACATATGTGTTGGCAAATAATTCATATACATTTAATAATTTTTTTAAAAAAATTTAAAAACTGAGAATTGCAATGCTTCACATTTTTGTAAAATTTTTAGTGTTTGGCTTAACAGTGGACAGCTGCTCTTGACATGTTCTTCCTCTCATGTATTGAAATACCATGTACAGGTAGCATCTGGGAAACTTCAATGTGCATGCACAAGAAAATCAGAGTGAAAAATGACAAAAGCATCAGAGCATCATTGGGAAAATAGTTTGGATCCTACCCATCTTTTGGAAGCATCTCTGTATTTCTTGTAATCCTTTGACCACACTAAGAAAAGAGCTCTCTGTGTGTTTAAAAATCATTCTTCACATCTATAAACAGGAAAATGATGAGATAAGGTTACACAGTCCACATAAAGCCCTTGGTACATTTTCTGAAATATAATGAGAACTCAGTGACGCTGCCTATGGCTGCTGTAATCCGTCATGACCCCTACAGATAGAAATACGCCTGGCATCAGGTAGTTATAGCTTCTCAGCAGAGCCATACTTGTCAAATATCTCTCATGTCACTTCACTGGGAAGAAGGGATGGTAGAGATACGTGAAGCCATAAAACTGTAACAATTATAAGTATGTGGGTATTGTGTTCGGTGATCTTTGCCTCTGTTTCATTACCCTCCAGAGACTTGAATGTTGTGCAGAGTAATGAGATGTCAGTAACTGCCCCTCCCTCAAACCCCCACAGCCTGGAGGTTTTCCTTCAAATTCAGTCAGGTACAACAATCTTTGCTGTCCTCCAGAGACAAGATAAAACATTCCCACTCCTCAGGGAAAAGATAAATCAGTGTGATGTCGTACGATCCTTCTGGGAATTTGAACTCTCACTAGGTACTCAGAAGTATTTTGTCCTCTGATTCTAAAATAAAAGCCATGCCCCTCAGGGTCTATGGAGACATTTCAGCAAGTCCTTCGAAGCCTCTTACAGGTGTGACTTCATCCCTTGAAGGCTTTCAGAGAGACTGGGATTCTATAACTGTTTTAGAGGTACAGCTGACTTCTCTGTGGGGTTGCTTCTAACTCAAAGTATTTTCCTCAGGGACAGTCCAGTCCTGGCATGTCTTTATATTGAAGAGATCAATTTGAAATAGAAAGTGGTCTTTAGTATGGGTAGTTAAAGCAGAACAGTATGGCAGTAGAAATCGCCATGGCAATGTCAGAAGAGGTCATTGCTGAGTGATCTTCTGTCCTGACTCAGTGTGGACTGCAAGCAGTTAGAAAAGACACCAGTGCCCCCTTACCCTTAGTGCTGGGCAGTAGACAAGGGGTCCCAGGACTGCTGGCATCCTCTCCCATTTCCAGTCACTGTGATCTGATGGTGGTGGTCAGAGCTGGTATACCTGTCTCAAAGAAAATGGAATTAAGAATGAGGGGTACCTCCAGACTTTGTCACTGAATAAGGCCATGAAATACCAAAACTAATGAGAACTTTATATATTAATTAGCTTAAATGAAGACACAGCTCCAGGAAAACCTGTTGCACAAGAAAAAGTCTACTAGCTGTTGCAGTATTTTTTTTTCTTATTGAAACTGCTTGAGAAATGGGTTTGTCAGGTAATTATTTAACTATACTGATGTATCACCCTATCGTGATAAGTATCAGGCTTGAAGTTATTTTAGTTTATATAAACATTTTTTTCCTGCCATAGATCGAAAAAGAATGAACATGGTGGTATATGTCTTTAATCCCAGCACTCAGGGGGCAAAGGCAGGCAGATCTCTGTGAGAGAGACCAACCTGATCTATATAATGAGTTCCAGGCTAGTTGGGGCTATAGGGAGACCCTGTCTCAAACAAACAAAACAAAACAAACAAACAAAAAACTGAGAGGATGAGTCAGCAACCAAATCTGCTAGAGTTGGAAAAAAGAGAATCCCAACCAACTGCTAGCTAGATGAACACTCTTAGTGGCAGGACTATCTAAGGGCAGAATTACTCAAAGCAAACATGGAAGCCTTTCTGTTTTGTGAACTGCTATAGTTTTAGTCAATATATTGCAAATAGGAAGCTTTAGGCACCAACACTGTAATATTTTCTTCTCTATTTCAGTATAAGCGTTGGCTTCAGTATTTTAATTAATTTTTATGTTCATATTGTCCACATTTATGTTTATGGCAAAACAGAAATGATCATGAAGTTTTAAAAGACTTATTAATCCATACACAAAATTATAAAAGCTGAAAAGTCAAGAAACAAATGCACCTATGAGAGAGCAACACAGTGACTTGCATTCAATGCTACGTTTTCTTTTATGTTCAGAAGTTAAATGGGAGTCAGACAATAATTACAAGTAAAATTTTGCAATTCGGATGTTACTGTTCCCACTTAGTATATTATAGGAATATCCTTTAATTGTACCAAGAGTAATTTTGTACACATTTACTTCCAGCCCTCCTCAAGTGTAATACATTTATATAAATTAAAGAATTGATTATTTCATCTCTCTCCCTCATTGGGATTGTGTTTCTCAAAGAAACTCATGCAACTGATTCCTTTCCTGGGCTCAGACATTGCACAAGTTTGTAAGTCTACACATCTGTTTTCAAGTCCTACCTCAGGTTATTTTGAAGCTGTTCCTCCAAAGGCCCCAGTACTCTTTTTGTTAAACTGTCTCCTCACAAGCATCAATTCAAAGCAGGTATAAGACACTATTTAAGTTCTCTATGACTCACATAACAGGTACTACAATATAAATGCATTCTTTCACAATCTGGATCTTACTTGAAGTGTGAAACCAAGCAAGCCCTGCTCCCTCTGTCTCTCGGGGAGAACATTCCCTTACTTCCTGCACCTTCTGGACATTCTCTTTTTTCTTTCTGGTGATGTCACTCTGTTCCATCATTTTTACCTCTACGTGTCTTCTATAGTTCAAGTCTCCTCTCTTCATCCCATGAAGACATTCCTCATTGAAATTAGGGTCCATCTAAAAAACTGAAAATTATCTCATGATCCTTAAATTAATCACATCTGCAAAGACTCTCTACACCAATAAGATGTGAACATATCTTTTTAGAATTCATCATTACATCCATAACACATATCAATACATTTAAATATGGCCCTTAATTGACAGATGTAATATAACACACATCATAAGAGATTTAAGTCCTAACTGGGATTGCATCGTCTACTATATAGAAACCTTGCTGAAAACCATGTATGATAAAAGTGAAATTGTATTTATTCAGCATTTTAAGTGTTATGTTATTTTTTCAAATATGTTAACTTAGAATTTCTAAAATGAAACAGATAATCCTTTCTGTTTAATGTGATTGATGAATCATATCATTCCATGAAGCAAGATTTGCTCTAAAACCAGAAACTAGTATTGAGAAGAAAGCTCTGAACTAGACGAACATGAGAAACCCATATTCTTGCTCTTAATGGAAGTAGAAAATCTAGGAACAAAATCTAAAGCGTGGGGCTGGATGGTTCTTTCACATGGAATCATGCGGAGCCTGGAAAGTAAGAAGCACAAACAGAAGTCACATAGAAGGTCACTTCCTTCTCTAAAACCAGAAACTAGTATTAAGAAGAAAGCTCTGAACTAGACGAATATGAGAAACCCATATTCTTGCTCTTAATGGAAGTAGAAAATCTAGGAACAAAATCTAAAGCGTGGGGCTGGATGGTTCTTTCACATGGAATCATGCGGAGCCTGGAAAGTAAGAAGCACAAACAGAAGTCACATAGAAGGTCACTTCCTTTGACTTTGATGGCAGGTCTGTCAGAGCTGAAGATGGAACAGAAGAAAACAGCATCCTGAGAACAAAGCCACTACATCACAGCCAGGCCACACATAAGCTTCTGAAGTACGATCTTACAAGCAATTTTTTTTTTGAGGCAGGGTCTTCCTGTAACCCCAGCTGGCCTGGAACTTGCTATGTAGAACAGGCTGGCCTCAAACCCACAGAGAGATCTGTCTGCCTCTGCCTCCCAAGAGCTGGGATTAAAGGTAAACACTGTCACGCCTGGCTGCTAGTAATTTTAAAAGAATTGCTTGACATCTAGTATCATTCTGAGGTAAGAGCAATCCAAAGGAAGCTGATTTTAGACAGATTTCACCAATGTATAAGAGACCAGTATCTCTCTGGGAGTCAGCACAAAAATGGGACAATAACGTAAGTAAACCTGGCCTCAGAGAATAATGACTAATGAATTAAAAGCCCTTTTGGGCTGACTTCTTACAGTAATAATCCTTAATATAGCTGAATAATTTTGCTTTAATATCTATCAGCATTACTTTGATTACTGAAACATATTGCACATAATTTAATAATAAGATTGTGGTAGTTTGAATGAGAATGACCCCATAGATTCCAAGTACTTGGACGTCTTGTCCCCAGTTTGTGGCACTGTCTTTGGAGGTTTTAGAATGTGTGGCCATGCTGGAGGAAGCACATCACTGGGGGCGGGCTTACAGAGTTCTTAAGCCTTGCCAGACCTCCAGTTGTGATTTGCTTCCTGTGCCTGATTGAAGATGTGAGAGCTCAGCTTCTGCTCCTACTCCAGCCACCCCTGCCACCATTCCTCCCCACCATGATGGACTCTTGCCCCTTTGGAACTGTAAGCTAAAGAGATTCTTCTTTTTATGAGTTCCCTTGGTCATGGTGTTTTATCACAGGAACAAAAAAGTAACTAAGACAAAGATTATATATAAAATAAACTATAGCATTTATATTTACTAGAACAAGAGTCTGCAATTCAATGTATGCTGCAAGCAGATGTCTTGATACGGAAAATAGTTCATGGTATATCTATAGGTGAGCAACCATGCAGTAAGACTTTAAAATCCATAATGTAGATCTATGATAGAAAGTAAGAATTTTCAACAGTGATCCTTTTTGCTTGTGAAAAATTAATCCCTAAAGGTAAATTATTCACAAATACATAATTTTCCAGACAAGATTAAAAGTGATATGGTAAGGAAAACCTAGTGCTTAATATGGTATTAGGATTACAAACATGCATTTTCATTAAAAATAAGATAATACATTACATCAAGATTAGTTTCCTCCTTGCTAATGTTAATTTATTTAAGTAGATTTGACTACTACTGATTTGAACTCAGCTCTCTACATACCCTTTTCAGAATTAATCTTGAGATTGTTTTTTCCTCTGCTGCCCTTTTACATATTTCCACAAATTAAATACTCTTATTTTTAAATGAGGTTATCAAAAATTCAGGTTGTGCTCATGATAAAATTTAAATTATTGAGCTAAGGCTGTAGCTATCTCAGAAACCTTGCCTAGCATCTATAAGGTTCTAGGTTCAATCTTCAGCACTAAACAAAAAAGAATTAAGAGTCCAATAAGGTTTATATATTGGTTGATGAGTATTATTCTTCATCAAAATAATTAGACCTTTGAGGGGAAAAACATTGTTCTATGGCTGGAGTACAGAGGAGAGACTGTGGCTAAGTCAGTGAAATGTGTTCCTTGAGAAGCAAGGAAGAGTTCAAAAACAAAGCAAGTGAAAGAAACAGGTAACAGACTTGGAAGGTCCACATAGAGAAACATGAAGCATCAAAGTAGTGATAAAAATGGAATATCACCCACTGAAAACAAAATTAGTAAGTCCAGGCAGATAGCAGAGGGATCAACGGAGCACGTTTAGACATAATTGCCAATTAATAGACGTAAGAGCAATGACAGAATTGGGATCACACATTTTCCATCATCATTACCAATAACTGGGTCAGGCAAGATAATCAATAAAGCTAAAACTAGGGACTGAAAGTTAATTATATAATAATTTTAGTAGATATCCCAGAAATTAAATGGGGAGAATAATAACTATACAATGGAGCTATCTGGGGTGCATCATGTTTATCAAGAGATCCAAGCTGGCTTTTTCTCAATAATGGAACAGATTAATATCTATACCTACACATAATGCACCAGGGACACTTTTTGCAGAAAGTAAATAATCTGAATCAAAACATAGGAAGTATTGTATATGCCCAACTTGCAGGACAGCCTACAAAAAATCTGTATACACTTCAAAATGTCAATGCTTAGAAAAGCAGATATAAAAATTGAGGACATACTCCAGTTGCAAAGAGACTTAGAAGAGATCATAATAAGTAGAATGTGAAATCTTATATTAGGCTCTGCCTGGGTGGAGAGTGTAACCCAGAAGGTCCTCTGAAAGGCTAGAATTGATCGGGGGGGTGGATCCAGAGACCCACACTGAACACACTTGGGAAAGGGATGGAGCGATCACCATTTTGAACATGGGGAATGGAGCTGTGAGGGCTGGGGAGTAAGTGAACGGCCATGGAGTCACCCCCTCCTGGTGTCATAAACTATGCAAAACCCAAATAGAATGTGTTATGCTGATTTTGTCAGTCTGAGTTAGGGAGACACTAGAGTCCTCAGAGGGCATGCGTGGGCCCCCCAGGGAGGGAGACAAGAAAATTTAGTGCAACAAATAGGTGGAATGAGGATATGAGATATTAGAGAAAACAAACACGCAAACATTACACTTTCTGATTTTCATAATCATAATGGGACATTTAACTAAATGGTTCAAAATATTAATTATATAGAGAGAGTACAAAATAAATAAAAAAGACATACTAGTCTATAATGATTCTGAATAAGGGTATATGAGGGTTCTTTGAATAATTCTTGATAGACTCTTCACTGCCTAAATGTATTTCATTAAAAAGTTTCAAATATGGAGATGTAAATTGGGATACGTGAAAGCTGTGAAATAGGAACCAACATGGAACCTTCCCGTCAGTCATTTTAAGGTAAATAAATCCAGTTCCCATTGATTCTGCAGCTCTGGGTTTCCTATCACACTTCACTGCTTGATAAGCTGTCATAAAGGAATGGGAGGCAACCAGTCATGGGAGGCAGACTTCATCCTTGTGGGACTTCACCTCAGTGCAGAGATAGAGCTCTTCCTACTCTGGGTCTTCTCTCTGCTCTACATCCTTGGGCTGCTGGCAAATGGCATAATCTTGGGACTCATCTACCTGGATCCCAGGCTGCATACCCCCATGTACTTCTTCCTCTCACGCCTGGCCATCCTTGACATGTTCTATGCTTCCAACAATGTCCCTAAGATGCTGGCCAACCTTGTGAACCAGAAGAGAACCATCGCCTTTGCTCCATGTATTCTGCAGACATTCTTGTATTTGGCCTTTGCTGCTGCAGAGTGCTTGATCCTAGCAGCCATGTCTTATGACCGCTATGTGGCCATCTGCCACCCACTACACTACACTGTCATCATGAACTGGAGAGTATGTGTGGCCCTGGCTGTCACCTCTTGGTCATGTGGATTTATCCTTTCCTTTGTTCACACAATTCTCCTACTAAGGCTAACCTTTTGCGGATCCCGAGAAGTGAATCACCTCTTCTGTGAAATCCTGGCTGTCTTAAAACAGGCTTGTGCTGACACCTGGATCAACCAAGTGGTCATCCTCGCAGCATGTGTTTTTGTCTTGGTTTGGCCTCTTTGTTTAATGCTTGTTTCCTACACTCACATTCTCTGGGCCATCCTAAAAATCCAATCAGGGGAAGGCCGCAGGAAGGCCTTCTCCACATGTTCCTCCCACCTCTGTGTGGTGGGACTCTTCTTTGGGATAGCCATGCTAGTTTATATGGTCCCTGACTCTGATCAGCGAGTGGAGCAAGAGAAAATGCTGTCTCTGTTCCACAGTCTCTTTAACCCAATGCTGAATCCCCTCATCTACAGCCTGAGGAACGCCCAGGTAAAGGAAGCCTTCCTCAGAGCACTGCAGAAGAAGGGGTCTGTGTGAGGGGCACAGAGAATACGGGTTGGGCAGTCTTCCTGAACGATGCTGCTGAAGCAAGAGCTTCAGACTTCCCAGTTAGAAGTCTGATAGAAAAATGGTGATTACTCGAAGTCTAGCTCTGGAATTAGGGAAAAAATAGAGGGAAAACTACATATTACCATAGTTTACATTGCTAATCCAGTTTCTAGGTTAGCAGCAAATGCTGGCGAAGCTGTGAATCAAAGGGAAAAGTCCAGCTACGGTAGAGGTCGGTGGAGATTCCTAAAAATCTAACAATACAGATGTCTCATTGACGGCTGAGCCCTCACTGCTATCATCCCTCCCCTCCAAGGCTCAGGGAACACTGTAGAAGGGGTGGAAAGATGTAAGATCTGGAGGTTGGGGACGGGTGCTGTGAAATGCTCTCCCCTGGACACAGCATGACTGTCACACACATGAACTAACAGCAGCTGTGGTTACTTGAACAAAAACAAGTCAGTTAAAAATTATACCGTGAACTAGCCATGGCGCACGCCTTTAATCCCAGCACTCGGGAGGCAAAGGCAGGTGAATCTCTGTGAGTTCAAGGCCAGCCTGGTCTACGTACAGGTTCCAGAGCAGCTGGGGCTACAGGGAGACCCTGACTCAAAAAGACACCCCCACAGAAATTATACCATGGAAGGGAAAGGGGCTCTTTGATGCCCCATCCCATTCTAGGATCTATTGGCAGTCCATAGCTAAGGGAAGAGTCACTTTTCCTTGGGGGTGTAGGTGATGCATACCCTAGTGGATGAATGGGGCATAGTATGTACTTATTCTT
>NW_008333818.1:1624778-1628903 GCF_000622305.1 Nannospalax galili
GATCTGACAGCCTCTTATGACCCCCGTGGGCATTGCACAACACGGGTGCACTTACCTACATGCTAGCAATACATGCATACACATAAAATAAAAACAATAAATAAAAATTGGAAAAAACACATAAACATCTAAGTAAATAGGTAAATAAATGCAGGAGGACATGAAATTGGAAGGGTGATTTGATTGGGGGTACTGCAGAGAGGTAGAAGAAGGCAGTGTATCAAGATATCATGTATATATGTATGACATTTTCCAAAGAATAGATAAAAGTATTATTTAAAATAGTATGTAAGAAGAAGGTAAAAAGTAAAGAGCATTAACTGAAGACTTTGTTGTATCAACATTGTTTTCTAAATAAATGGAAAGGAAGACATATGCATCAATAAAAAATGTGGCCCAGCTATACCACTCCTGGGTAGAACTCCTTTTATACTCAAAGGACTCTGAGCTCCAAGTCAACATATGACAGAGACAGGTAACATCATCATCTATTGCAGTACTGTTCACAATAGCGATGGTAGAAAACTAACCAAGCTACCCAACAACACAGGAGCAATAAGGAAAGATGTAGAGTGTGTGTGTGTCTGTGTGAGTGTGTGTGTGAGTGTGTGTGTGTGTGTGTGAGTGTGTGTAGATAGGTAGATAGATAGGTGGATAGATGCCATAAAGAACAAAGTAATCTCCTTTGCAGGAAAATCAGGAAATAATTATATTAAATGCATTAACACTTTCTCAGAAAGACAAGTTTTGCATGTTTTCCTCATTCGTTGTTTCTAGATTTTATATGGATACCTAAAACCATGTAGCATATAGGCATGAGAGTAGGAATAAAACTGTCCAGGGAATCAAGGGGGCTACAGGAGGGGGAGGGGAGGCAAAGGAAGAAGATGTGTACATACAAGCCATAAACTTACATCAAAATTTGAAAAATAAATTTTATTTGATTTTATGCGCATTGCTTGCATGTAGGTAGGTGCATCCATGTCATGAAATGCCAGCAGAGGACAGAAAAGGGCATCAGATCCCCTGGAAATGGAGCTATGAATGATTGTTAGCCATCATGTGGGTGCTGAGAATCAACCCTGGGTCCTCTGCAAGAGCAGCCAGTGCTCTTAAACCCTGAGCCATCTCTCTAGCTCTAAAAAAATAAATTTCAAGCAAAGAAAATGCAGCCAGTTTAGAAAGGAGTAAGTAATGTATTCTTGGGTGCATCACCCTGCACAGAGGATATCTTAAAGAATTTGTTAAATTTCAGTTAGAGTACATTAACACAGTAACATTGCAAGCTTAAAGTTCTATACACAAAATAAGCTGTTTCTATCAAGCACTGAGCTGAACTGTAGACAGCTGATACCTCAGGTGTCTGTGTGCATCGTCAAGAAAAACAAGATGTCATGTAAGGAAGAGATTCAGCAGAGGAAGCTCCCCCTTGCTACTGGTGCCATGAATCTCTATAGAAATGCATGAACCAAAGTTCTGTTGGATCAATACAGACATAGACAGTTACCGATTTCAATGTAGAAAGAGATCTAAAGAAAAGGACCATGTTTCCTAGATTATTAGAAGGGATTGAGTGTGAAGGGGAGAGAGGAGGGAAAGAGGGAATACTGAATCAGTGTGGAGCCAAGAAGTCTTCTCAAATGAGAAGCAAGAAGGGACGACCAGCACCCACCACTGTGCCTGGCTGTTTGGGTGGGAGCTGGAGAATTAGACTCAGTTCCTCATGCTTGTGTGCCACACACTTTACTGACTGCACCATCTCTACCGTCCCTTTGAGCTCTTGCTTATACATTAGAGAAAGAAGGCTTGACTGATACATTTATGTGACTTCTTGTTTAAAATACCTACTCTACCACCTGCTAACTCTCTTTCTCCAGTCCATGTGAGAGTTTATACACAAGTAATGAGAAATTTCAAATGAATTTAATAAATAATATAACGTAAAATTAGATAAAAACCCTAGGAATATATCTAATGAAGAAACTGGAACTTGCTAAAATATGATTCACATAAATTAAAGACTTAAGTAAATGAACATACACTCCATGAGCCATTCATAAAAAATTTAATAGAATGTGCTTCCATCTTGAAATAATGTCACTAAGATTGGAAAATTCCCTGTGGTCTTCCTCTCTCAGAGACATCAATTTGGGCAACTTTCCAGGTATAAAAATACCTTTGTATTTACAGACAAGTGTACTGTACACACTCATCAAAGAAGCCTCTTTGCAACAAATGGAGTCTATCACAGAGTTCCACAACTGGTCACATGCGGAGAATATACATCTGAGAGATGCCCAGTCTTAGCTGACACATCTGCAGTTGAACCTCTACGCCTAAGGCTCATGGGACATAGCAGAACAGGAGGTGGAGAGAAAATTAGTGCATCTCTTAACTCTCATCAGCGAAACTTTCTTATACAACAGAATGTGATGCACACAGAAGGTCACAACTGGCTAAGTTTAAGATAATAAGAAACTGTAGAGTATGTGTCCTGGACAGGACTCCTATATTAAATTCATGCCCCCATGGCTCAGGGACCATTGCAGAAGAGGGGGTGGAAAGAGTGTGAGATCCAGGGTTGGTCTATGAACATAGGGAAACAGAGGCTTTCAGGCCACTGGAAGCTTGCACATGTGACCTTGTGGCAATGGTGGCATTGAGCACAAGACCCATGCCAACTCAATTAGACCAGGGCCCGACAAAGAGCAAGGGAAATGCGTGGTGGGCCCTGGCCTGGGAATTGTTGGCAACTGATTACTGATGGGTGAGAGAGAGTAGACCTTCTTTAAAATCTCTAGATAGACTCACTAGACTCCAATGGATGAACCTGAACCAAAAGACATCTGGGTACAAAGGGTTGACTGGATAGGACTTAACATATATAACAGAATGCATGAGGTCTGGGGGCGGGTACTTGGGAGAAGGGGGATACTGGGGGGAGGGGGATGAATTGGGGAGGGAGTCTAAATTTGATTAAGAGTTATTGTATGAAATGCACAAAAACTCAATAAAAATATTAAAGGAAAAATCTTTTGAAGAGCTAAGGACACAAAAGGTTACACCAACCAGGCGAAGCAAAGAAATAAAAAGAAACCCTACAGAGAGTAGAAAGGCCAGCTTCGTGTTTCCTCCATCACTCTACCCTAGTCACAGCAGCACAGAGCACAGAGAAGGGGAGAGAGAGATGTTTTCATGATTTGTGGGCAGGAAAAACACTAACCATAAAGATATTAAATTTAAGAATTTCTGTTCATCGAAACAAGAAGCAAGTTACACTCTGAAAGAAGTTACCAACAGCATTTACATCCAGCAAAACACCAGCTCCCAGACTTTACAAGAGCACCTACCAGCTCGATAGATAGCTCAGTGGAAAAGCACTTGACTAGCCATGCGAGGCCCTGGGTTCAATGCCCCACATGGCAAAAAAAAATAAATAAAAGGACAGGAAAAAAGGGATAAAAAACTTCAGCAAATCAATGAGGAGAAAAACAACTTTAAAAAATGAAAAAAAGGAAAAAGAGAAAGTTATTTTGTGTTTCCTTACTTCCAGAAATCATTTTTTTACCCTTTGGCGATGGCAATTCTGATTTCTATGACTACAGATTAACTTTACCTATTTAAATTATTTTTAAATTTTTATTTATTTTCAGTTTTATGTGTATGACTGTTTTACCTGTATGTAAGTTCACCTATGTTATCAACGCCTGCAGAAGCCAGAAGAGGGTGTTGGATCCCCTGAAACAGGAGTTACGCAGATGGCTGTTAACTGCCGAGTGGGTGCTGGGAATTGAACCTTAACTGCTGAGCCGTCTCTCCAGGCCCAGCTTTGCCTGTTTTGTACTTCATTTTGTTTTGAACTTCATACTGTGTGACATGTGCATTTTATGTCTCCTTCTTTGACCTGGAATGATGTTTTGGGGATCGATCCATATTGCAGCGTGGTTTGGTAGCTTGTACCCTTTCATGCTGATACTCTACAGCACTATCCCAGCATTTTCACCCCATTGTTCATGGACATTGGGTTGTTTCTAGCTTGAACAGATACTTCATATGAAAGATGTCAGAAGTTAACAATCATCTGATCAATATAACACCACCAAAAGTTAAAATAAAATCACAAAG
>NW_008333818.1:1628946-1646113 GCF_000622305.1 Nannospalax galili
TATATATATATATATATATTATTCTAGGGGATCCCAACAGACAGCTAACTGTTTAGCAAATAAACCTTTAAACCTTTCCTTGTGCAAGAGTGAGTGGTCTAAACATACTGATAAATATAATGATCCTCTGGGTATGAGACTTAAAAATGTCTCCTGAGGGCAGAACTTTCAAGGCCCCTGGATGGTGATTCACGTAGTCATGGAGATAAAATAGCTTTAAGTGAGCATATATGTTAACCTCTAGAAATTGTGAAATGGGCAGAAACTGTTTTCTGGACACAGAAAGGCAGTTACACGTATGAAGTCACAGAAGTGTGACAACATTCACAAGACCCACAAAAGCTCAAACCAGACAAAAATCCCAGTGTGGAGAAGGGAGATTGGCTGAGCCCACTTTTTCCCTAAGGATGTGGCCTTGGCTGTGAGACAATGATGCTCCAGGGAATATCCACACCTAAGACTATTTGAGCAAGATAAATTAGACTTTATAGATTAAAAAAAAAACATAAAAAGAAGACACAAAGTTGGGTGGGTTGGAAGGTGGAGGTGGATCTGGGAGGACATGGGGGTGTTTGATGTGATCACAATACATATTTTGTATGAAATTCTCAAAAAATTAATAAAAATATTTTTTTAATATATCAGTCCAACCTAAAACGTAGTGAAGTTATTCTACATCCTGTAGTATCAGTATTTGGCCAAGATTTCTTAATGCAAAAATTAAAAAACACATCAGTCTCATACTACACAAATTTGTTTCCACATCTAATAAATGAAACCATTATATGTCAACCAAATGATTGTTTTTTAAATAAATTTCTTTGTGATTATCAGTAAACATTTGACTTGTATACCTATTAAATACACTTATATATTTAATATAAGGGTCATGCTAAAATTTCTTGGGAGATAAGGGATGGTAGATGGAAAAAGTTTAAGCCCTGTGTAGGAATGACTTTTACAATATGGGCATAATCTGGGGGCTGGAGAGATGGCTCAGCAGTTAAGAGTACCGGCTTCTCTTGCAGAGGACCCAGGTTCAGTTCCCAGCACCCACGTGGCAGCTGACTACTGTCTGTAACTCTGTTTCCAAAGGAATCTGACACCCTCTTTGAACTCTGTAGGTGTTGCATGACATGGGTGAAATTATACACTCATACACATGAAATAAAAATAATAAATAAAATATTTAAAAAATAAAAACAATATGAACATAATCAAGACTGTTACCTGACCTACCAAACCAATGTTACTGTTTATAATGTAAACAAGTTCACTGATCCATGTGCTCCTCTTGCCCTTCAGAACCCCTCCTTGCCCTCCACCCAAGGCACTATAAGATAGAGTATGAATGTGTGTGTGCATGTTCTACCTACCAAAGTGCTGAAAGAAATGTGCTTTTCTAGGTTCAAACAGTAAGAAAAAATCTGTTTGTTGTCGTATGTGTGATATTCTAGGCCTGGGGATCAAAGGGCAAAGTTCTCTGCTAGGATAAGGGTGGATCCTCACTTTTACCTCCCCATTTAATGCTGGGCATACTGTTTCAGTATAAGAATGCGCTAAGCCCTGCTGGGGAGTCCAGTTCTAAGAGACATCTGAAGGAATGAGTGCTCGACAGTTCAGGTCCACTCTTGGCCTTCTGAATGCCAAGTGTCAGACTATTTATTTTTTAAGCATCTCCATAATGTGGCTTACAAATGCTACAGTCCTGCTCCAGGCTGCTCAGTAATTGTATAATGACAAGAAATGCAGTTTCCACGGCAATAGAGACAGAAGCTTTGTATAAGTCCAACAGCATAGGCCCCCTCAATAAAGTGCTGGACTTGTTGCTCTACTCTGCAGGAAGTCTGAACTCTCAGTAGCAGGAACCAGCACTAAGCCCTTAATATGATAACTTTCTCCAAGGAGACTTTGATGGTTGAACTTCATTGTCAAATAGAAGGGATTCAAACTCATCATTAAAAACACTCCTTTGTGTGGTGTCTATAAGCATGCTTACAGAAAAGTTTAACTGAGCGGGGAAGGCCCACCTTAAATGTAGGCAGCACCATCCAATGATCTGGGGACTCAGACTGCATAGAAGGGAAAAAGTAAATTGAGCACCAACATGCATCTCTGCCCCTTGACCGTGGACGTAACGTGAGCAGCAACTTCTTGCTTGTGCCACGATACCACTGCTGTGAAAGACTATATTCCCTCAAATCATTTTCCAAGATAAACCCTTTCTTCATTAAGTTGCTTCCTGCCAGGTATTTGGTTACAGCAAGAAAAATAAAAATATTTATTTTATGTAATGACAGAATTACGTCCAATTCCACTCACCCTGTCTATTTAGGGAAATGATTTATTATGACTGCAAATGCTATGTGTTTCAAAGAGAGATTTCCTCTTCCTGTCCACAATACCTTGGTGATTACCTTTATGGTGGGCTATCAAAGCAATTGATTTGTTGAAAGCCTTCCTGAACAGCATCATAACAAGTTCAGTTAACTTTCACAGTGAAGGAAGTAACTGTGGGCACGTGACCAAGGGCTTCACTGGGTCTTACACTAGATTTCTCAGAAACTGTCATCTTGATATGAACAGTGAGCTGACACACAGCTGTAAGGCATTGGATTGTTGACAAGACCCTGGCAGGATTCTATCCTCCACAATACCTTGTGATAATGGTATAAACTTTCTCTGATAGGAAGACTTCACAGACTCATTTCCATCTACAGAGGCTGAGAAAACTAGAGCTAGTCTTCTGCTTTTACACAGCTTTATCCTTTCCTTGAGGGTAGGACCAGATAGTACCAAAGAGGGAAAATATTAAGAAGTAAGATTTGCTGTCATTATCCCTTATCCATTCTTTTTCCAGAAGCCCCAGGGCTTCTGCATCCCTAATGCAATTGCCTACACATTTCCAGATCTGTGCTCAGTGGTGAAAGGAATTAATGTCAAGACTTTATTTCACTACCAAATAATAACTAAGAATAACATTTCCCTCTGCCTCTTGAATGTTTGAAGACTGGAGCAAAATCAAAGTTCATAAAACTACAACAGATCTGCATATGGGGTAGCTGTAATAGTTATATGGTCCAAGGTGTACAATTTTATATCTTTTTACTTATGAAAGTATTACCTATTCTTCCTTAATATCTGAAGATCTCAGACACCGAAATAGGAAAGTTAATCCTCTGTGGACTCAAGAACAGTGCATGGCTTCTTCCTGTCTCTATAGGAACCAGGACAATGCAAAGAGACCTATTTTCTCTTGCACTACAAAAGATTCTCATGACAATTGGGAAGTGATCTGTGGAGGTGATAAATTCATAAAGCCTTTCCTACCAAAAGACAACTTGAAGAGTGAAGATCCTTCCTTGTCAGTTCAGAGACAAACAGCAAGCCTTCCAGTACCATCACTGAACTCAGACACACTGAGAAAATGTTTGCATTTTCTGCATGAAGTTGTACCAGGATCTGTGTACAGCCTCAATCCCTAAATACCCGGCTTCCTAATTGTCTTGGTAAGTTCTGGTGAAATGCAATGTCATTTTCATTGTTTGCTTTTATTGCCACAAAAAGTACATGTCTACTCTCTAGTGCAAAGATTTTTCTTTGAAAGTTACAGATAATAAGATAATCTAAGTAAAATATATAAACATTTATCAGTATATTATAAATGTTAATATATTAGTTTGTTACTATAATCAATATATCAATGGTTAATTGTGACTGATAGCTACTTTTGTAGGAAGAAGAGTTTGCATGTATAAATGACTTCCTGGAAAAAATTATTATGAACCAATTAAGTTAATACTTTATTTTTCAAACTAGCCTTAGAGTGTCATCTATAGAAATCAGCCAAATAAATAGGTATAGACATGTTTATTTATTCTTCACAACCTTATTATGATGCCACACAGAGTCTGAGGGGTGAATAGGAGCATGGAGTTTAATTATTGATAGCTCTGTCCTAAGAGCATGGTTATGTAAATAGTAGGAAATCAATAAATACCCTAGATTATTTTATTTTCACCAGCCTGAGCATGCACTTACCTCTCCAACAGTGGCAGGAGAGGTCCAACATAAGTGGGGTAATATTTTGATGCATTTGTGCACTCTTATATGTATTATGGCTATTTAAATTGAGGATTATTACTCATTTCCGCTATACCCAGATAAGTGGATTTTACATAAGAGGATAAAATGCTTGCAGCTGGGGAAACAGAGTGCTGTGCTCACATTTTTACTGTGGAGTCAGAGTTAGAAAGGTGATATAGTTCAGTTGGGCAATAGAGACCTTTACTGCAACATTTTTCACAGAAAATGAGCCATTGCAAATCACCTGTAGAGATGGTGTCTAGCACTATATCTAGAATATTTGTCAATATTAAAGTCAAAAACCAACATTACTAATCTTGTAGTCATGTCTGAAAAATAGCACAGCAAAAATCCAGTCATGTACAAAAAAATGCTCATCTAAATGTTGATTGTAAAGATCAAAATAACAAAAAGACTTTAGGCTTAATATAAGCCTTTACACTTTGTGAGGTGTTTATTGTAGAAGTGGCCCGTGATGCAGAAGTGGAAAATGTGTGCCAGAGCCATGGCAAATGGTGATTTTGGTCAATAGTATATCTAACCTAGTTTTGTTGAGTTTTTATGCATTTCATATAATAGTTCTTAATCAAATTTAGACAGCCTCCCATCCACACCCCCATAGTTCCCCTCACTGGATTTAATGCATTCTGTCATATATGTTGTCTTATTTGATCAAGCATTTGTACACAGATGTCCTTCAGTGCAAGTTCATCCACTGGAGGCCTCCCCTTTTAATGAAGCCTTCCCACTCAATATTAAATTTAATGCAGTTCTGAATCAATTGGTTCATCATTTATGGTTCATTGTTTCTTGGTAAAAATAATAAAAAAATAACAAACAGAATTTATTTGGAAACTATGGGGTAGCCTATAAAATCAACAAACTTTTGATTTACATTAAAATGGCAGTAATATATTTATTTTAAAATTCTAGGTCCATTTAAAATATTACCAACAGCAAGTCAGCAAGAGTGACCTGAGTCACTGAACCCACATGAAAGTGGAAGGAGAGAACCAACTCCACCAAGTTGTCCTCTAACCTCCACACGTACACATGACAGGCACACCCACACAAACACATCATGCACACATGCATAATAATAATGATAATAAAATTTGAAAATATTAAAAGAAACGTGTATTTATCAAATGAAATCTTTAAATATCATTTAAAAACAAAAATTTATTGCCAACCTACAAAGGGTATCAGATGAGTTAGCAGGAATCTGTATTTAAAGTTGTCTCTTAAACCATGGTTATTAATTCAATTTTCTCTATCTCAGGGATATGGGAAACAACATGACATTGATCAAAGAATCCATCCTACTGGGATTTCCACTCAGTCAACGGATGCAGATGCTCCTCTTTGCCCTCTTCTCCCTGTTCTATGCCTTCACCCTGCTGGGAAATGGCACTATCCTGGGGCTTATCTGTCTGGGCCCAAGACTCCACACTCCCATGTATTTCTTCCTCTCCCATCTGGCCATTGTTGACATCGCCTATGCTTGTAATATGGTGCCCCAGATGCTGGTGAACCTCCTAGATCCTGTCAAGCCCATCTCCTTTGCCCGCTGCATGACACAGACCTTTCTCTTTTTGACATTTGCCATCACAGAATGTCTCCTCCTGGTGGTGATGTCCTATGATCGCTATGTAGCCATCTGCCACCCCCTCCAATATTCTGCCATCATGAACTGGAAGGTCTAGCACCATGGCTGCAACTTCGTGGATTGCTGGAGTCCTTCTGTCCTTGATTCATCTAGTGTTACTTCTACCTTTGCCCTTCTGTGTATCTCAGAAAGTGAACCACTTTTTCTGTGAAATCATGGCTGTTCTCAAACTTGCCTGTGCAGACACCCACCTCAATGAGAACATGGTCCTGGCTGGGGCAGCGTCTGTGCTCGTCGGACCGTTCTCCTCAGTTGTGGTCTCCTATGTGTATATCCTTGGTGCTACCCTGAAGATTCAGCCAGGGGAAGGTCAAAGAAAAGCCTTCTCCACCTGCTCCTCCCGCCTCTGTGTGGTTGGACTCTTTTATGGTACAGCCATTGT
The DNA here is from genome assembly GCF_000622305.1 of Nannospalax galili. Taxonomy (NCBI): domain Eukaryota; kingdom Metazoa; phylum Chordata; class Mammalia; order Rodentia; family Spalacidae; genus Nannospalax; species Nannospalax galili. Next base: position 1,635,084 of record NW_008333818.1, read on the forward strand.
CATGTATGTTGGACCCAGATATGGGAGCCCAAAGGAGCAGAAGAAATACCTCTTCCTGTTTCACAGCCTGCTTAATCCCATACTCAATCCCCTCATCTACAGTCTTAGGAACTCGGATGTAAAGAATACTTTGAAGGGAGTGCTGGTGATGCAGAGAGTTTTGTAAGACATTTGCAGCATCGTAGTTAACAGTGAGAGAAAATGATCATCTCAAGAGCTTCTTAACCATTCAGAGCATAAGAATTACTTTATTTAGCATTGAGCTGTCTCATGCCCTACCATTGAATGAATGACTTGGTAGTTATGGGAGAAATCTAGGAATCTTTTATTTCAACTGTTATCAATAACAGATTGTAGCTGTTAGTCCAAACCATGACAAGGATGTGGAAGCCACAGTTTCAGAAAAGCACCTTTCAGAGCATCCTCTAGTCAGGATGCAGTGTCTTATCACTCAAACACCTCTGCTCCAAACACTAAGTTTTCCAGGGGACTTTAAAGCATCTTCTGTAGTATAATAAGATCACGAATAACTGCATATCTTGCCTAAATTTGTATTAACATCGTGAAAGCTATAAAATTTCCTTTAGTGAAAGAGCTCTATTTCAGATTTTAGAACCTCTGCTTTAGCCAAAATTGTTTGACCTTGTACCACTTTTTCCAGACACTTATCAACAGTTTTCTGGAGATCATGAACTTAACTAACTAATTGTGAGTATTTTGTGAATTCCCCCTTCTTCTGCCTCAGATCAACACATGTCAGAATCTAGTTGGTTACAGAAAGTGAGGAACTCTTTCTGTACCATTCAGTGTGAACCAGTATTCCTTGGTCAGCCTTTGGGGATGTCTTCATTCAATTCCAAATCTTTCAAATTTGAGATTTGAAAAAATGTGTGTGTGTGTGTGTGTGTGTGTGTGTGTGTGTGTAGGCTGGGGGTGTAGCTCAGTGATAGAGTACTTTCTTAGCATGTGTGAAGGCCTGGGTTCAATCTTCAATCTCCAACTCCTCAAAAAACTCTATGTGTGTCTGTGTGTGTGAGAGACAGAGAGACAGAAGCAGAGAGACAGACAGAGACAGAGGTAAAGAGATAGAGACAGAAAGGGAGACAGAGACAGAAATCAATATTCTGCATGAAATCATAAATTTTTGATTGAGTTTTAAAATACAACTGATTTTCCAGAGAAACCTAGAAAAATTTCAAAGCCCATGGTCTACACAGTTAAAAGCAGTGTCATCTTACTATGCTGTAGAAAACACATCATTTTGAAATGATTTATTTCCCTGATTTAAAGTTTGAGACAGCTACATCTGCTTTTAATTTCTTATCATCTTCAAATCTTTGACTTTTATGCCCCAACACAACTTTTATGACTGGAGGTCGTATAGTTGGATGCGGCACCACCTCCTACAGTAACTGCCTCCACAAATGTGCCCCTTTGTGACTAATGCCTTTTTCTCTTGTGTTAAGGTTCTTGATTTCCACTTTTTTGCTGATCCCCTGTTCCATAACGAAAGGAGGTTACATTACATATAAATGGCCAGTAGACACCAAGATTCTCCTGTGATCAGAAGCTATTATTTGGCATCCTTGTGTATGTTTGCTCTTATAGAGACCGGATGGAACTGGAACACAGGCTGCCCTGTGCTCAGAACTGGACAATGGCGACAAATGTTTCCCAAGTTTGTGTCATAACACCAGCAAGTGAGAAGTCACGCAGTAAGGAGCTAGTTTGCAAATTCCATGATTGATTGATAAAAAATTTTAAATATTTTTATATATTATTTTTAACATTTTTATTGAATTTTTGTGATTTCCATGCAATATAATTTGATGACATGTATATCCCCTCTCCCATCCACACCTCCCACATTACCCCCACACACACTCATTTCAGTGTGCTCTCTCTGTATTATGAAGCCTGTATAGTCTATCTTGAATCTCCGTATGTTCTCTAGTGTGGGTCCATCCACTGGAGCTTGCATAGGATTTGTGCATGCTGCCACCATTGCTGTGAGTTCATATGAGTGACCGATCAGCCATCTGGAGAACTCCACCCCCCATGGCCATCCACCACCTCTGGCTCTTACAATCTTTCCACCTCCTCCTCTGCCATGATCCCCGAACCCTGAGCTCCAGGGGCCTGACAGGGGCATTCTACTCAGAGATAAGTGCTCTGCAGCCCCTTTCTTCCTGCACATTAGAAAGTCGTAAGTGTCTGTGTCAATCACCATCTGCTGCATAAGGAAATTTCTCCAGTGAGAGTTGAAAGATGCATTAAACTTCAAGAGTGGGTGAGCACCTGATCCAGTACAGTCCACTCCAATTGTACCTCTTGGAATTAAGAGTCAACATTACTATGAGGGCACCACAGTTACATCTCACAGGAGGAGACCGTAGCCCCAGCTCACAGGAGGGGATCACATCTCCAGCTCACAGGAGGGGATCACAGCACCAGCTCACAGGAGGGGTCCACTCCTCCAGGTCACAGGAGGGGACCACAAGCCCAGTTCACTGGAGGGGACCACAGCTCCAGCTCATGGAAGGAGACCACAACCCCTATTATTTTTAATTTATGTGTATGAGTGTGTTCTGCAATATATGTGGAGATCAGAAGAAGGCACCAGATTCCCCTGGAACTAGAGTTACTGATGGTTGTTAGCCACCCTGTGGGTATTGGGAACCAAACCCAGATCCTCTGTAACAGCAACCAGTGCTATTAAACACTGAGCCATCTCTCCAGCCCCTGATATGAAAATTTGAAAACTAACACTCTGACATGTCTATAGCTCATTAAAAGGGGGGGGGGGGGCTGGAGAGATGACTCAGCAGTTAAGAGCACTGACTGCTCTTGCAGAGGACCTGGGTTCAATTCCCAGCACCCACATGGAGGCTACGAACTGTCCTTAACTCCAGTTCCAGGAGAATCCGAAGCCCTCTCTGACCTCCACAGCATTGTATGACATGGGTGCACTCACGTACATGTAGGCAATACATTCATACACATAAAATAAAAATAATAATTTTTTAATTGAAGTAAAATACAAGTAATGTGATGCTGTCTTAAGAACTTTCTGGGGAGAAAGGGTCTTTTTCCAGGGACAGGTGACATGGAGAGTGCTTTTCCTCCCCTCCTTTGAGGGACTGAATCCAGAATTTCCTCACTTCAAAACAAATGATCTATGTGAGAAGTTTGTTGCCTAGAAGTAGCTCCACAAAGACAGGTCCCCCCTAAAAAACTTTGGGACACTTTGGCCCCTCTTTGGACTCCCCCAGTCTTACCCATGCCTTCTACCCAGCTCTCACAGCACCTCCACACCTGGAAGTGTAACTTGGGTTTTGACTCCCCACTTCTGCTATACCCCAAGGGACCCAGGTTCCACTAAGAAGCTGAGCTGTGGTGTGTATCAGGAGCTCACTGACTGGTTCTGCTCCCTAACAGGTTCGCCAGAGCCATATGGAGAGTGCAGACAGTGCAATTCTGGGAATCATGAGAACAAACAATGCCAAGTACTTGGGGACTCTAATGAGGAGTGTCATCTCAGAGGTGTGCTCCTTGGTTGTCTTTGCTTCCTAATTGTGTGCCCTTCTGGGGAGGAGAATAGAAACAGATCCAACCGCCCTGTCCCTACTTCCCAGCAGAGGTAGACTTGCATGATGTCCCATGGTTCTGACCCTCCAGCGAGCCCTCAAGACCTTCCAACTGGGCTGAGCCCTCAGAGAATACACCCTCCTTGCCTGAGGCTCTTGCTGTGTTTCAGTCTGGAGCAGGTGCTAGGTTCTGCAGCTCTAGAGAAGCTCTGAGGAAACCAGACCTGTGCCCACCTCCAGCTGCATCGTCCCCTTCTGAGACCCGTGGTTCCTAATATGGAATCCAACAAGGCCTGAATTGGCTTTGCTACCAATTCCTGCCAGACAGGTTGTAGTATCTAGAGTTTAGTCAACTACTACTTTTATTGCCACTCTTTATTTCTGTATCTGAGAGGGAAACAAATGCCTTGTGATGGGTATTAAATATATATGCTCATCACTCATGTGCTGTATGATTTCCACTTCATGGATTTAGATGAAATATGTGGAATATTTTTCCTACTTAGCAGAAATTACAGTAGAGTATGTTATGAAGTGGTGTTCTACTCTGGTGAAATTAACATGTGCTGGTTATTTTTAAATTTTGCTTTATTTCTTGTCAGCACTGACAAAATATATGCTAAGTTTATGAAAATACATTTCTTGCAATGGAATATAAAGCTAAATGGATAGTTGTCAATGTCTTTTACTTCATCTCATTGGGCATAGCTTTAAAGGCATAGTCAGGCACCTAGAATATTCCCAGTAAATAAGTACAAACGTTAGATTTCCCGAAGCCTGAAGGATGAGTCTTTGAGGTGATGGAGGAAAGAGAATAAAAAGAATCCTGAGTGTCGGTGTTTGTGGAGTAAAATGGGAAGAGGATGAGATGACCAATGATACTTTGAGTTTTCTTTTCCGAAGATTATCATATTAAATGTTTACCTTTTTATTTCTCTCTTCTCTTCCTCCAACACACACCTCTACAATAAAATCTTTACAATCCCAGGCCTATCGACCTTTGTAGTTTGGATGCCTGTAGTACTTGTTACATGTGAGGCACTCACCAGATGATCAATTACTACCAGTTCAAAAGATTATTGAATACATTACAATTACTTAAGACTAGCTTTCTAGTTATTCCTTGTCCAAAGTAGTACCTGTACCTACAGAAAAAAAAACTATTTGCTCTACCATTTCTCACTCCTGAGCTTACAGGAGTAAGTGTTTACAGTCACTTAAACAAGGAACCGATTTTCAGCTTTGCTTTCATCTGAACTGAACAACTGGTTGACAGGGGATCAGTTTATAAATTCTGTCTCACCTATGCCTGCTGCTATAGGAAAGAAACTGACACTTGATTAAGCTTTGAGATTTACTTTCTGCTTAATTATCTTGTTAATCAAACTTGTTCTGTGACAGTTTCACACACGCTGATTGCGTTCTCTCCCAACCCTCTCATCCCTATCAACCCACACTCTTCCTCCCTATCAGCCCTTTTCCCAGATTCATGACTTTTGGGTTTATTTTGCGGCCATGGCATTTTCACTGTCCTTTGGAGCCTGATCACTGGTGGGTCCACAACTGAAGGGAATGACTCCCCCTTCTTGAATCTGTCAATAGCAAATAGTTCAGCCATGAGGGGTAAGGGATCCTGAGTCCCTCCTCCACCCATGCCTGACTGTTGACGGGCCCATAATGTAGAATCCCTGCATCCTCCAGAAATTTAATGTTTGGTTTCCACTTGTTTTCACACAAATGAAAAAGAGAAGTATATACTAAATTCAAGAGCCAAATAGTCTGTGAATCCTTCAGTTGTTATTACAAAATTTTAAGAACCTTACTTTACTACAGGTCATAAGAATAAAGTTTCTCCACAGTGTGGGACTCACTTCCTGTTAGAAGATGGACTGGGTTCAACATAATTATAGTAGGCTAAACTTTGAAAGGAAGCAATCTCATAACAGCAGTTGTTTACTTTTGGTCATTTACTTGCCATTTACCAAATATTTAGGAATTGTCAAGGACATAAAAGGAACAAAGCTACTTGATGCCACTGCTTTAAAGTAAATCAAGACTTAAACAACAGAGCTGCTGTGTTGAAAGAGGCTTATATAGCTGACCCTTTTAGTCAGTCTTTATTTTGGCTATCAAAAGTTACAGCGCAAAAATGTATATGTTTTTGAAATGGCACCTATCTGTTGAATCTGAGTTTGATCCCTGGGACCCCCAAATGGTGGAAAGAGAACCAACTTCCACAAGTTGTTCTTCGACTTACACACACACACACACACACACACACACACACACACACTGTGGCAAATACATGCCCCACCCCCATGCACACTAAATAAATATATCAAATGTAATAAAAATTTTTAAATAAAAATTAAAAATCCAGACATTTTGCAGCTACAGAAAAAACTGATATTATTCTGATATTCAATCAACCTCTTGTAAAAAAATTAAAATACATTATTTAGATTATTTTCATGTCAAATGTCATTGGACTACTTCTTTTCTATAGTAAAATGGACTTTTCATGTATTGTCATTAGAAAGGAAAGTGTTCTTCTCCAAGTCTTGCTTAAAAGGGATTACATTGGTCCAAGGTCTAATCACTACATTTTAGATACAGCTTTGGGAATTATCTTCAGGAACCGCATCATGTTATACCAAAGGCCAGGAGGATATAATATAAGTCATAATTTCAAAATATGATTTATTTAACATTCAAACTACAACACAAGCACAAAATTTTGCTAAATATTTTATAAGATATCTGATCAAGAAAGGGTGTTATTATCTGATGATTGATGAAGAATATGAAATTAGAGTGAGAAGACCTAATCAGAGAGCACTGTCGGCAAGGTTGTGGGCAACCTGTCACAGCACCCATCAATCCACCAGGTGACTGGGATCCTTGTGTCCTCCCCTGAAGGTCATTTTGCATGTACTGCCAAACACTGCCTTCAGACCTAAGGTCTGCACTTCATATCCATGGCTTCCTCTTTTTCTCCACACATACAGCTCCTGAAACTGACCACAGGCCCATCTTTCCCAACTTTGTCATTTTCTATCTCTAAATTGCTACCCTGATCAGCTGCATGCATTTTACAAGTGTCTCTCTCAGAATGCAATGCTGTCTCATGTTAAGTTCCTTACTTTGAAACAAGAAGTTTATTTGTTTGTCTGTTTGTTTGTTTGAGACAGGGTCTCCTTGTAGCTCCAGCTGGCCTGGAACTCGCAGTGTAGACCAGGCTGGCTTCAAGATCTCACAGAGCTCCATCTGCCTCTACCTCTGAGTGCTCAAATTAAAGGTGTATGCCACCATGCCCAACATGCAGAATGCTTTTTTGTTTGTTTTTGTTTGTTTGTTTGTTTGTTTGCATTTAATTCACCTTATCTAGAAAATATCAAAATTTAGCCGGTAAACTGAAATAAAATTCTTGTGATACTATTGCTAATTGCAAGTTGCAGTGGCTTCCATAATTCATCAGAAAAGAGTCTCATAGGGAATATGGGAGTCACTTTTCTCTTCCTGTGACAAAATACCATGACCAAAAGCAACTTATGGAAGAATTATTTTGGTTTACTGTCCCAGAGGATGAATCCATAATGCTCAGAGAGGCATGGCGGCTTGTGGCCAAAGCCAGAAGCTGAGAGATCATATCCTCAACCATGTGCAAAACGCAGAGAGAATGAACTATTAAGGAGTGAGGGTGCAAACTTTCAAAGCCCACCCCCATGGGGAACTCTTCTTTATATCACCCTTGGTACTGATGCAGTTAAAATAGGGCTTGGCCAGCTTAGTGCCATTCCTCACAGTCTGTAAAGAGGTAGCTGTTTCCATTTATTTTGCCTTGTAATGGTGCTGACAAATGCTCACACTTGAAACCATGTTGAATTTCATCAAGTCTTATTGAGGAAATTATGATCCAAAACCCAATAGCAAAAAGCCAAGTTCTTCAATTTAGCATAGAACCAATTAGTAAACTATTTTATCACTAATTTACCCATACAGGTATTTGTCAAATGACAGATAAAGCAAAATTTCAATTTATCAGTATTTCCATTGTCTATTTATAAAGAGTAGAGTCATTCTTGATCTAAGGTCAGCTCCCATGCCCACCTTCCAGATCCTGAGAACTTACACACACATAGAGTCTAGGCTTGTCCTACAGCTTGATGGAACACAAATTGCCCTAGTTTCTATGTGTTCCAATGGAAAAATTCCTGAGGAGAATTAATGATTCTGTCAATTGCTAGGTTAACACATTGCTATATTATCAAATATTAATTTCTTCCATTTTTCAAAACAATGATACACATTTTGTACAGATATATGTACTGATACAGAGTATCACAAATCATTATGGCTAGATATTATTTCTACTACCTCCTTCCTTCGCCTAACCTCATAACATTCCAAGTTGTATTCAGGTTTCTAAACATAACTAAGTACTCACAACTATTCTCATTTATCAAAGACACTAGTAATAATAAAATATTGATGTTTTATGATTTTCTTTGTATGAAGTTATGTAAGTACTTTTTCAATATAGTTAAGATTTAAATATTTACAGTAGCAATCATGAGTTCTAACAAAGCAATTGAAATTATTTTCTTTTCTGGCACTATTCTCATTTTAAAAGCTTTTCCACTGCTCTTTCAGAGATACATTAATTCTCTTAAAGACTTGTAAATATGGAGCTTTAAGACAATCAGTGTTTCCTGGTTATTTTGTGTTTGGGCTTGTTCTTAATTGCATGTCAACAGCTCTAAGTAATCATGGGTGACATATTTCTAAACATTGGATATCAGAGTAATTATTTACCTTGTGAACAATTTAATTTTTGATAAGTATTTACTTGTTTATATAATTGAGCAGTTCCTAAGGGCATGTACTAATAGGGTTCCATGACTAAAACAGGTGAAATTGTATATAAAACAGTTGTTTCCAACACATCTCTAGATTACAAAATCAGACTACAGCGTCAAAAGTTTGACCCTACTATTTCCACAACTGCTTCTCATAGTTCTTCCCATCTTTAACAGTGACATGGAGGAAAATCAGACAATGGTCACAGAGTTCATCCTGCTGGGATTCTGTCTTAGCCCCAGGATTCACCTAGTACTTTTCACACTTTTCTCCCTCTTCTATACCTTCACCCTCCTAGGAAATGGGCTCATTCTTGTAATGATCTGCCTGGACTCCAGACTCCACACTCCCATGTACTTCTTCCTGTCCCACCTGGCCATCATTGACATGGCCTATGCCTGCAACACTGTGCCCCAGATGCTGATGAATCTCCTAGATCCAGCCAAGCCCATCTCCTTTTCTGGCTGCATGACACAGACCTTTCTCTTCTTGGCTTTTGCACACACAGAATGTCTGCTCCTGGTGGTGATGTCTTACGATCAGTATGTAGTCATCTGCAGCTCCCTCTGATATTCTTCAGTCATGGGCTGGAGAGACTGTGTCACCCTGGCTGCCATGTCCTGAGCATGTGGCTCCCTACTTGGCATGGTTCATATGAGCCTCATCCTGAGGCTGCCCTTCTGTGGGTCTCACAAAATCAATCACTTCTGTGAAATTCTGTCTGTCCTCAAGCTGGCCTGTGCTGACACAACACTCAACAAAGTCGTGATCTTTGCTGTTTCTGTGGTCATCTTAGTGGGGCCCCTCTGCTTGGTGTTGGTCTCCTACACATGCATCCTGGTAGCCATCTTGAGAATGCAATCATGGGAGGGCTGCAGGAAGGCCTTCTCCACCTGCTCCTTCCACCTCTGTGTGGTCAGGCTCTACTTTGGCAGTTCCATCGTCACGTACGTGGTGCCCAAGTCCCGCCATCCTGAGAAGCAGCAGAAGACTCTTTTCCTATTTTATAGTTTTTTCAACCCCAGACTGAACCCCCTGATCTACAGCCTGAGAAATGCTGAGGTCAAGGGTGCCCTCAGGAGGGTGCTCTGCAAAGACAGTCATTTGTGGTCGGCGTGGTGTTTGATTCACAAGCTTTGATCGTTTCTGTAATCTTAGTCCCCATGTGCTACCTAAATTCAAATACGTTCACTGTTGCCTTCTTCTGTGTACCTACTGAGACAAAAACACACCCTCCTTATTGTACAGAAAACATAGATGAGTTGCATCATTGACTCCTTGTGAGATAAGGTTTTATCAGACATGACAGTTCCAAATGAGTTGATTATGCAATTCAATAAAATTTTAATTCATTTTCTGTATCCCAAAAGTTCCATGCATTCCATCAAGTCTTTAATTGAATTAGATAACCACATGAACTTCATAAGGTTTAGAAGAAAAACGTGCTACATACAGTGAACCTGAAGACCTCATCACACACTTGTCCATGCTCCCCCATTACACCTGCCTAGTCCAAAACACACTCAAAGCTACCTAGTCACTGGTGCTTCATGAAGCCAAGAATTTTTATATGAAAATTGTTGGCTCATACTGGGGAGCTAATTTGTTTGTTGTGAATGAAAGGAACTAGAATAAAAACGTACAAAGGAGACATATGAACAATGAAGTAACTGTAACATCATTTACAGACTGGGTTCAACTGCGTCTTGGTAACGCTGTCTCCTTGAGTAAGCTGGAAAGGAAAATCAGATAAAACTATTTGGGTAGTTGCAGATTTCTTTGGCCACTGTACAATAATGAGCTATGATTTATACATGTGTGCAGCCTTTCTCTGTACGTGGTTTCCCAGCATCTCTCCTTCACCATTCTACCTCAGTCCAGGTGCATGTCATTGCCCTCCTAGAGCATCTCACCCCGGACAGGAAGATTTTCAAAATGGTGCTGGTACCTAGCTGACTCTGCAACTTAAAACCAAGGTCTAGAGACATGTTTGTGTGGGTTTCCTTGTTGATGTGTGCGCACAGGTAGGCCAGATGTTAACGTTGAGTTCCTTCCACTGTTGAGCTCCCCTCTTTTCTCTTAGACTCTCCCTTTCTCTGAACCTGAAGCTTGCTGTTTTGGCAAGGCTGACTGGCCAGCAAGTCCCTCAGGACCTGCCTATCTCTGCATCCCCAACACTGGGCTTCCTGGTGTGTGCCTTCACACCTGGATTTTATGTGTGTGCTGGGGATCTGAACTCAAGTACTCCATTTGTGAAACAAGCACTTAACACATTGAACCATCTCTCCAGTCCACAAAATCATTTTTAGCTTGCCTTAAGATATTATGAACTCTCATGTCTCTTGTCTTTCTCAGTGTCATCACGAGGGTAAATTTTGGAAGTGTTCAAAAGAATATGTGTGCCCTTCATCTGAGGCTTAAGTAAATACTCAACTCACTCTTTTTTAATATTTTATTTTTATGTGTATGCATGTATGTAAGTGCTCCCATGTCATGCAATGGCCACAGAGGACAGAAGAGGCTGTCGGATGCCCTGGAACTGGAGTTACAGACAGTTGTTAGCTGCCATGTGGCTGCTGGGAT
>NW_008333818.1:1646361-1651941 GCF_000622305.1 Nannospalax galili
ATCCCAAGGCAGAAAATGTCAAGTGTAGGTGGATTGCTTTACATCTTAATGTGTATCATGGTGAACTGATCTGAGCTCCACAAAGTCTGCTGGACATGGTCTCATATAAGGGGCTGGTGTCCTGGATAATAATTTCCATGCACAGAGCCACAAAAAGCTTTGCACTTTTAGAAGAATATGAAAACAAGAAATCAAGAATGAAGATGAGCTCAAGATATAATTCACCTAAGACCCACAGCAAAGACACCCTGAAAGATAACCCTAAGCCTTCTCTCTCTCTCTGTCTCTCCCTTCCTCCTTCTGTCCTTCCCCCAGAAAGGGCTCTAATTTTTCTAATGAAAGCAATTTCACTCTAAACTGAAGTGTGAACAACTGAGTATGTTAACAAGAAAAAACTGTGACTCCAAGAGCAGGGAGGGCCTGCCTGAGGACAGCAGCAGTGGGCTGGTCAGTGAAACCAACACAGCGGAACAGAGGAGAGATGGTACCATGTCTCACCATGTCTCACCATGCAGCAGAAGCAGAAGGGATGTTTCATAGAAATTTTTCTGAAAGCAGCCCTTAATAAAGACAAAGGAATCCAGTTTTATAACTTTATATTTAAAACTGTTATAATCATCCAGGTGGTATTTACATAAAAAAAACACCACATAGAAGACTGGGTTGTGTTCACCCAGCTTACATATGGAACCCATTGGACATCAGATTGTGGGCTCCTTTGCTCTTGCCAAACTTTCTTCTGGAGTGAATATTAATGATCAATTACATCTCATTCAGAGTGACAGCGGAAGAATTGCAGACCCACTGGGGAGAGGTATTTTATACTCAACATTAAACATGACAATGATGCACATAATCTTCTGTCATATGGTGAGTACAGGCTATGTATGAGTCTTTCAAACACAGTGTGCCACATAGCTAGACCCTGTAGCTGTGGAATGCAATGAGAGCTCTGAGAGTAACGTAGCCATGTAGAGATATGAACCCTACTATCTACTGCAAGAGTGGCAATATTAGGGCTGTAATTACTGAAACTGTCACAAATGGAACTTGACAGGTGAAATCCATTCCTAAGACATATGATACAGGCCCTGGTCAGTCACAGTTCAGGCTTGTAGAACGGGTGCTCCATCACTGCTTTGTATGACCGTTACTATTCTTGGCAGAGTTCCGTCTGGGGTTTCTCACTGAATGCTATGTTCTGTACATTCAAATTACCTGGAAACTTACAAATACAGGTTCTGACTTGGCAGATCTGGGTGCGATAGGAAGAGTTTCAAATTTTATATCATCTCTGATGATGGACTAGGCCAGAGATCACAGTTTGAATATTAATGCTATAGAGAAGCACTATTAAATCTGAAGTTCTTAAGGAAAGTACATGTTAAGTGAGAGTTAGCATGTATTCCTATAAGACCTCACAGACATGAGGTTTGCTGGACCACAGGGAGGCCTTGTTTCCTTGCTTTCCTGATGAACATTGATAGTACTAAAACAATTTGATTTACAATTCACTGTCAGGTGTTGGGTCTCCGGGACCCTCATAATTGTGGCATAACTTATGAAGAGGCCTATTGTAACTTCCTGAGCCTGACTAAAGTTTGGCGACCTGTCTCTGGCCAGTCACTTCCTCATGGAGGTGACTCAGCAGGGCCCAACCTCAGACTGCCTCTCCCCAAGCACAGTGTAGGGCCCAGAGATCCCCCTCATTCAACCCCTCCTGACACCCCACTGATTGCTCTTTTCAGCTTCTGTGTAATGCTTGAAATGCACACCAGCTGCTACTCCTCCTCTGCTCCAGGAAACTATAGATTAGATAAGCCCGGGTATGAACACTGCTCTATAGAGTAAAAATAAAGACTCCTGACCACACAGACGGCCTGCACATTCCACAACCCTGAGAACAACACCTGCCAATAAAAAAATCGGAGAGAGATCCGACAGTCAGGTTTTTTTGTTGGTGGTAGTTTTATTTATATGTAGCTCGTTTGTTTGTTCTTGCCTCTTGGACCCGTATATTTGCTTTGTGGGTTCTTCTTCTTAATCTTTGGAAACCATAAGAGGAATGTCATCTGCTGTCCTTGGGCCTTGGCCCTGTCCCACTGAGGGTACTGGAAAGTGCCTGACTATCTGGCATGTGTTACCAGATACTGGTTTACCCACCCACCTGCTTTGGGGCCATCTACAATCCAGTTGTTCCAGAGCTCAGGACTTTACTGCTACCTAGTAAGAACCAGCCCATCCTATTCCCATCAATTCTCCTTGGTCCTTGGCCTCAACTCCCCAGTCAAAAGACCCAGACTACACCAGGCATGGTACACAAGCCTTTAATCCCAGCACTCGTGAGTCAGAGGCAGGTGGATTTCTTTGAGATCAAGGCTACTCTAATCTTCGTAGTGAGTTCCAGGTAAGCTGTGGCTACAGGGAGACCCTGTCTCAAAAAGACCAAAGGAAAAAAAGAAAAGAAAAGAAAAGAAAAAGACACAGACTAGTTGAACAAATTAAGAAACAAAATTCATCGTTCTGTTGTCTACAAGAAATCCATCTCACCCTCCAGGGTAAGCACTACCTTTGGGTGAAACAATGGAAAAAATATTCCAAGCAAATGGCACTAAGAAACAAGACGGCATTGTGATTCTAATGTCTGACAAAGTAGAGTTCCAATTTAAACTAATTAGAAGAGATAAAGAAGGTCACTTCATTCTGATCAAGGAAGCAATTGACCAGGAAGACATTTAAAATCATGAATATATATGTACCAAACTCTGGTGTGGATTTGCTTTCTTTCTTTTGGGTAGCTGGGCTAAGGTTCTATATATCTTGTTTATCTTCAAAAAACAAAAAAACAAAAAAAACAGCTCTTAGTCATTGATTCTCTCTATTGCTTTCTTTGCTTCTTTTCATTAATTTCTGTTCTAATTTTTGTTACTTCTCATCTGCTGGGTTTGGGTTTGGTTTGTTCTTGCTTTCCAGAGTCTTGAGTTCTACTATTAAGTCATTTATTCATTCTCTTTCTGATTTTTAATGTAGGCACTTGGATCTATAAACTTCCCTCTTAGGACTACTTTTAAAGTATTCCAGAGGTTTTGTTGTGTTGTATTGTCATTTTATTTAGCTCCAGGAATAATTTCTTTCTTTCTTGATTTCTTCTTTGACCCACTCATCATTCGAAATGTGTTGTTTAATCTCCATGAGTTCGTTTAGCTACTAGAGCTTCTTTTGCTGTTGATTTTAAGCTTATTTCATTTGTTCTGATAGAATGCATGGAATTATTTAAATTTTTTTATTTGTTGAGGTTTATTTTGTGCCCGACTATGCACTCAATTTTAGAGAAACTTCCATGTGCTGCCAAGTAGACTATATATTCTTTGGTGCTTGGGGAGAATTTTTCGTAAATGCCTGTTAAGTCCATTTGATATATGATAAGGTAGTGCCTATCCCTGAAGCTTAGATAAGCTTTATTGCAGACAACAAAAAAATGGAAAAATGGATTTTCTTTCTATTCAACTAGTCTGTGTCATTTTTTTTTTCTCTCTCTCTTTTTTTGGTCTTTTTGAGACTGTAGCCAGATGGCCTGGAACTTGTTATGCAGGCCTCAATATCACAGAGACCTACCTGCCTCTGCCTCCTGCCTCCTGAGTGCTGGAATTAAAGGTATGGGCTGCCATGCCCAGGTAGATTGTGTCTTTTGACTGAGGAGTTGAGGCCATTGATATTTAAAGTTATTTTTGAAGGGTGTGTATTAGATACTGTCATTTTAATTTCTGTTTTGTTTTCTTGGTCTTATTTTGTGTTTCCATAATTATACTTTCATTTGTTTTCTTTCTGTTGCCTCTTGAGTATAGTTGTTCTGTTCTTTAGTCCTTTGTATTGCTTTAAGTATTCTTTGTGGACATGGGTTCTTTCAGCCTATTGGTGTCATGGAAGATTTTTCTTTCCCCTTTGACTATGACAGACAGTTTTGCTAGGTAACCTGGGTTGTCATCTATTTGGAACTTGGAATACTTTGTTTACTCCAAGCTCTTCTGGCTTTTATGGTTTACATTAAATAGTCAGCTGTAATTCTGATAGGTTTTCCTTTATATGTAACTTATTGTTTTTCCTCTTGCAGCTTTCAGTATTCTCTCTTTGCTCTGTACATTTAGTGCTTTTACTATGATATGCCACAGGGAGAGTCTGTTCTGGTCCTGTCTATTTGGTGTTCTATGCACTTCTTATATCTTTATAGACATGTCTTTCTTTAATTTACATATATATATATATATATATATATAAAACTTTCCTCAATTTAAGAAAAATTTCTTCTATAATCCTGATGAAGATCTGGTTAATGTCATTAACCTGGGATTCTTCTTCCTCTATACATATGATGTGTGGTCTGTTCGTAGTGTCCCACATTTTCTTCATATTCCATTCCTGTTTTAATTTTTTTTCATATTCCTTGCTTGAATGGTTCAGTTCTTCAACTTTATCTTCCAGACTTGATATTCTGTTTGCCATTTCATTCATTCTGTTAGTGAGACTTTTCCTGTTATTTCAAACTGGCTTATTGAGATTTTCAATTCCATCTTCATTTCAACCTGACTTTTCATCACTATTTCCATCTTTCGTGAATTAAGTTTTCAAATTCTCAATTATTTTTGTCATTTAATTCATCTGTATGTTTGTGTTTTCTTAAGCTTCTGTTAAGAGTTAACCCTATCCTTGTTCAGTTCTTTGCATCGTTTCTTTGTGTGTCCTTTAAATTCATTGAATTCAATTGTTCTTTTTAAATTCTGTCCTGGGGTTCCTCTAGGTAGTTCTCATTTAGAACACTTCTATAGGACTGGTTAGGTTCAGTGGGGACACATTATTTGTTTTTTCATATTATTTGTTTTTTTGTTGTTGTTGTGATCTGGGCATGCAGATTTCTTTTGTCACTTGTATGTCTGGTATAAAACTCAAGCCTGCCTTTATTAAGTTGAAGGTTGATTCTGTTTATATTGTTGATTTAGCATTGCTGTTTTCTGATCAGGTATGAATAGTTAGTTGCGTGGGCTTCAGGTTCTCTCTTTTGATTTTTTTTGTCTGAGGGATTGGTTGGATACAGGCAGAGTAACTCCAAGAGGGCGAAGCCAAGTGCTCTCTGGCAGCCTCAGTGGGAAGGACACAAGGTCAAGGAAAGCGGATAGAATGGGCCAACCCCTACTAGCCAGCAGGGAAGGCCTGGGCCCTAGACAGTGGAAAGGACTAGAGATTGTCCCAAAGCAGGGGGATGGGCATGGCGGGATTTGGGCAACTCAACCAGGCTAGTCAGACACTCTCAAGGCAGCCTCAGGGGAAACGTTCCAAGACCCAAGAAGAACAGATGGGAACAGAGTGGTCTGTCTCCCACTAGACAGCAGGGACGGCCTTAGAATTGTCTTCCATAAAAACCTGTTCACGCATATTTTCAGTTTACTTCTCCTTAAAGCCAATTTTCTGATTTCTATATGGTGAAATGTAATGCAACCATTTATAAATATTTATTTAAATTAAAATCTATTTTCTGTATGTTTTCTTATGTATGTTTGTACTTTCCAAATGTTTGTGTTTGCTCTG
>NW_008333818.1:1652020-1661404 GCF_000622305.1 Nannospalax galili
GAGATGTGTTTCCTAAATTTCAGTTTGTTTACAATTATGAAACTTTGTATTTAACTTAACCCAACTCAAACTTTCATTTTCTTTTACCAAAAGGCTCTTTATAATTGATTTATATAGTGAAGATTGCTTATATTTCAGTTTTCATCATATTCGTTGCAGTGATAAAATGTTTATAGACTATCATCCATGCATAAGGGCTTTTATATAAGGGACAATTTTTTGATTTCCCTAAAAATCCATTTCTTCTTGTCATGGAAACATACAAAAGAGGTAAACATGCTCGTCAAATGTACGAAACACACAAGAATTCCCCTTGGGTTTATGCTGTAACCCCCAAGGACTAGGATTACAGTGCAATAAACTCACTAGCTTGTAAATTTCTGAGTGGCTTCATATGTAATTTCTATCTCTTCCATCTCCATCATCAGAAAGAAATAGAAATAAAAATAATCAAAGCTTTAGCAGTAGGTCTTCCTGAGAAAGACAGAAACTCATAAGGGAAAATACAGTGCACAGGCTTCTCTCTTCCTAGAAAGGGACAGCCCCTGGGTCAAAGCATATGCCATTTCAGGGAAGGAGAGAGTACTCCAATTGATACCTACATTGGTGATTTGTGCCCTGTTGCGGGTTCTCCTCAGGCCAGCTGTGAAGACCCTAACCTGGATTGGGTCCCCTGCCGATTAGGGGGTTAGAGGCTCAGGGTCAGGACACACAGACCCCGGGAGTCGGGTAGAAGCAAGCACTAAGCGAGGTGCTGCAGACTTGCTTAATGCAGGAGGAGGCACACCTTATATTTCCCTTTTCTCCGCCCCCAAGTCCCTTTAATCAGCGAATCCTGATTGGTCAGCGCCACACAGTCTGTCAGCAGTCACTGGGCTGACAAGCACAGTATGGAGGCGTGGGCTCCTTTTGGCAGGCTATTTGGGGACCAAGAAGTGAAGTGAATTCTTGCTGAATCCCAGGGCTCTGGGTCCGCGCCATCTTTGGAGGCCTCCTGCTGCATTTCCACCCTTTTTCTTTAAAAATGACTGTCCAGCGAGAGCCTGTAGGCAGCTCCGCCTCAGAATGACCCCAGGATCATGGACTGTACCTGTCTTAGGTTGTCCTATTTGTGCATGAACCTTAGTGCCCTAGTAGATACTCTCCTAAATTAGGTCCCCAAAGCCCCCATGGGACACCTTGGTCCCTCCTTGGATTCCACAATATTCCTTAGCACCCCCTAGGCAGCTCCTTAGCATCTCCACACCGTGAAGTACAACTTGCAATCAGATGGGTACCTTTTAAATTTCTCATACACTCACATATAAATAGACACACAAAATAAGAATATCAACCTCATAATTAAAGTTTTCGGCCCAGTATTTTTTTAACTTTTACAAAAACTTTATTGAGAATTTCATACAGGCATATAAGATGCTTTGATCAAATCCATGCCCACTCCCTCCCCTCCAACATTTCCCCCTCTGAAGAGGTAACCCTAAAATCTTTTAAAGATTAGATACAAGCTCCCAAATACTTTTGACATTTTTGGCCTTTGGAACAGAGTATGTTGCTAACAGATCCAAGGACATTTCTTTCGACTTTTAGCCCAGAAACTGGCTATATTTCTTTGGAGTCTTTTTCCCTAACTGCCTAGCCAATTCCTACCTCCTATTCTTATCACACCATCCTCTGAAGGGGTTACCCAAATTGCCAATAGGGAATAGGGACACAGACCGCTCTGGCTTCTTCCATGCTTAACAGGGACACAGGGTGAGGCAATTGGGGTACCCCTTCAGTGGGTCTATCTAAAAGACTCCCAAATTGCATAACTCTTGTCTCTAAGGGGAAAAGAAAGTCTTTGAATCATGAATAGGAGATGTGAAGGAGAAGTAAAGCAAGAGTAATTAACATTACAAGTTCTAGACAGGGAACTAGAAAACAGTCAGAACAGGGCAATTTTCAAATGTTCATATGAGAGTCCATTGGAGTTTCGGTTTTGGAGGCCCAGGTTTTTTTTTTTCATTTTTTATTGAATTTTTGTGATTTTCATACAATATAGTTTGATGGCATTTAGAACCACTCCCTCCCCCCCTCCCCTGGCCCTTGTCCAATTTAATGACCTCTCATACATATAGTATGGCCTGTAGGAGGACTTTGTATGGTCTTTTCTTCTACTTGTGTTGCAGCCCAAGGCACTCAGATTCCATCAAAGATAGGGTGAGATGCAAAATGGATACCAGGAGCTCATCTACTGGTCCTGCTTCTTGACAGGCTTATTAGTGTTATTCAGAGGTTGGAACTATGCAATTCTGAAAATTATGAAATCACGTAATGCCAAATATTCTGGGACTATAATATGAGTTATAGTCTCAGAGTTGTGTTTGATGGCTATGCTCCTAGTGTGCTGAGTGAGAGACCAGAAATAGAATCACTGTCTTCTTGCCAGCAGAGGTAGACATGTACAAAATTTCATGGCCCTGACCTTCCAGTGAGCCCTCAGAGAATACAACCTCCTTGGTGAAGATTCATCTATACTTCGGTCAAGAGCAGTAGTAAGATCCTGCAGTTCCACAGAAGCTCCGAGGAGACAAGACCTGTGCCAGCCTCCAGCTGCTTTCCCTTCTGAGAACCTTATCCCAATGTGGGAGTCAGCGTTGTTGTCTGATTTTATTTTATTACCACCCAGAGAGATTGCAGCATCTACGTTTTGGTTAACTCTCATTCTGCTATTGACACTCTATATTTATCAGGAAGAAAAGCAGATTGTCTGTAGGAATGCTGGGTATACACGTTCACTTCTCACATTCTATATGAATAGCACATAATTTCCATATTGTCAATTTCAGTGAAATTTGTGGAATAAGTTCCCTTCTTAACAGAAACTATACTATAATATGTTACGAAGGAATGCTCCATTTCAGGAAAATTAACATATGTTGGTTATTTTATAAATGTTACATATAATTAATGTCAACACTGTCAAAATACATTCTAAGTTTAGGAAAATATCTTTACTGCAATAGAATATGAATCCAAATGAATGAAGTCTGTGTCTTGTTCTTGCCTTTCTTTGAGTGGAGCTATAGCGATGCACTCAGGCATCCAGCATGTACTAAGTAGATAAGGTTTTCTGCTACCTGGATGTGGTCTTTGGATATGGTCAGATAAGGCTTTGGCATGGGGCTGTCAAGGGTATGGAAAGAGTGGAGGTTTCTGTGGTCCTGTGGCAAAGTGAGAGGATGAAATGGCAAATTGCTGTTTTCAAGTTTTCTGTCTAGAATGTTCTTCATGTTTAAAATTTACCTTTTCATACAGTTCTTTTCTTCCTCCTGAAGGACAATTTTACAATAAACTCTTGACAATGTGACAATGTCAGATCCATCAACCTGCTCTACTTTGTGTTCTCATAGTGTTTGGTACACATGACATTGCTCTAAGTGATCAATTATTATCAACCTTCAACTCGTTACTGAATAGGCTGCAAATGACCCAGACCTTCAGATCTTCCTGGTCCACAGCAGTTCCTGTACCTAGGAAAATCAGTACACTTGTTGATCTTCATCCATAAGATAACTTGGCAAAGTCTATTTGTAACTATGCAAGCAAGGAAATGAATTCTCAGTTCTCCCTTGTTACTTACATGTAAGCAGGCTGCTATCTGAGAGAACAACTGATTAACAGCAGAAAATCATTTTAAAAATTCTGCCTGACCCATGTGTGATACTATAGAAATAGTCTGAGGATAGGACAGTTCGTCTTTGCTTTCCTAAGTATGGGGTGTATCAATTGCTGGTGATTTATTTATTGTTTAGAAACTCGTTTTTACATATTTACTATAGATCTTTAAAGTCACCAGATCACTTATTAACTAGATTAAAATTTTCAAACTTTAAAATTTTGAAATCATGCATAGATTAATATACATCATAATATCTGAAATTTCCTCTATAAATGGAATATATTTCAGTGTGAAATCCCTGCAGACTTCCAGACATTTAGCTTTCATTTAATTGTCTTTACATAGTATTAGATGTGTCAAACAGCTATAAAATGAAAATGATAACAGAGAACTATATCTTGAATTCAAGTGCTTAATACTTTGTGATCTTATCAAATTTTAAAGCTATTCTTTTAATATAGGTCACAGGAATCAAGCTTTTCCTGGATTGTAGGACTCATTTCTTGTGGTAAGAAAGGAATGATTTAGCATGATTATGAGACTATATTTTATTTTTTATTTAATTATTTATTTAATAACCACATGATAAGAAGAAGCATTTCATTACAGCATTAATATATTCAATAACAATTTCTAGAGAAAAGATACATCTCTTTCAAAAGTGGCTGTAAATTTTTAGGTTCACATTTCATTACATATACTCAATAACAATTTTGAGAACGGAGATGCATCTCTTCAAAATAGCCTGTAAATTTTTAGATTCAAAGTTGAATTAAAAGTTATACAATTTTGAACTCAGTATAAACCCTATAAGAAATAAATTTGAGGATTTAACCTTTAAAAGAGATCTCCATTTCATTTTAAAATACACTGTTTCATACAGAAAAACTCATTTTTAATGCAACTAACACTTAGATGCTTGCACATGCATCTCTAATCTCTATGTGTCTGGTTATTACTAGTCACAGTCGGTTACACTCGAGATCCTTGGCACCTGACTATGGATATAAAGTCATCAGGTAGATTTCAATGGTAACATTTGAGGAGGAAACATAAAAATTTACTTCATGTTAATTGGTAAGAAGCAAACTTGTATGCTTCTTCCTCAAATATAACTCAGTTTTTTGTTGATTTTTTTGTGTATTTCATACAGAACATCCTAAACAATCTTATTCATCTATATACCCACTTCCCAAATGGCACCCTCCCATATCCCCTCCCCCACTGGAGCCCATATACTCTGTTATCCCTGTTACTGTCTACTGTGTTGTCAGCACCCCCCAGCAGTTCCCCAGTGCTTGTCCATCTGCTAAATCTAGTCAGCCTAGCTAGAGTTCCTTGTATTAGGAAGGTCAGCTGTTCCTCATCTAGCAGCAATCAGTTGCCAACATTGCTTTAGAAAATATTGGGGTCTGCTGTTCATTTTCCCAGTTCTATGCTGGGTTACTATCTGGGAGTCTCTTGGGCCACCCTGGCCAACAACTCAAAGGAAGGTATTTCCTGTCTGGCATTGTTTCTTATTATGTAGCCTTTAGCTATATGCATGGACTCTTAAAAAATTATATAGCTCCCTTTAATCTTTGGTTATACATTACTTGTGGGTGTTTAAGATCATACAGTTGGCCCAGATAAACCAATTTATTTTTATTCTTAAGGTCATTTGAGGATCTGTTCCTCAGGGGTCACATGGGCTTGGGAGGAGCCCCTGGCTCCTTTCTTTTACAACTTCCATCTATTTGAAGATAAATCAAAGGTCCTGCTCGATTGTGGCTGGCTTCACTTGGAAGCATGGAGGAAATGATTCCTCTGTGTTGACCCTCCTCTTTGTAGACTGGACACTGGTTCAAATCCATTGAACTAGTGGGGTCTCCATGACCTCCTTAATCAAGAGGACAGGTGACTCATCACAGTTACAAGACATTTTGAGAGACGCTTATAGTCCCTTGGAGCTTAGTCAACTTAGGGGGGCAAGAAGCAAAAACTGTCCTTTATGTCCTTCTGATCAAATTAGTATAGGCCTCAAAGTATGGCTGTTAAACATTCAAGAAGTTTAGTTCCACCTGTCTGGTATTTTTAATTACCATGTGCCATGAAGATAAAACTTGGGCAAAGACTAAACATTCTCAGATAAACCTTGCCTAGACATATATTATATTCCGTGAGCTAGTTGTATGTATAATTTGTCAGTAGGTTGTTCGATTAATATGGTTCTCAATTTTTTTAAACTAGCTAGGCATTATTTATCTGTTGTATTGTCTAACGCTTCCACCATGGTTTCCCCATTTAAAGTGCCCTCATTTTTCCTATTTCTCCCTTAATAATACCCTTCTCCTATGGTCCCACCTCTCTTGAGATCCTTCTTTCCCTTTATCCCCAAGTTTCATTGTGTAACCCTCCCTCCCTCTCCCCCTAAAATAACCACATTTTTATCCATATCTCCCTTATTCATGCCTGTTTCCTACTGTGCTTCTCTTTCAGGTTCTTTATTTTCCTTTACCTCCCTGTTTCCTTCCCATTATCCTGGTTCCTGTAGTTATGTCTGGATACATATTCACTTATCAGGGTTTGGTTCTAGGATCCACATAAGAGGGAGAACATATGTCGTTTTTCACCCTGAGTCTGTGTTACTTCACTTACTATAACAGTTGCTAGTTCCATCCATTTACCTGCAAATTTCATGATTTCATATTTCTTTACTGCTGAGTAAAACTCCATCATATAAATGAACCACATTTTCATTATCCACTTGTCAATTGAGGGAAACTTAGGTTGCTTCCATCTCTTAATAATTGTGAAAAGAGCAGCAACAACCATGGATGTTCAAGTGTCTCTGCAATAGGATGAATTCTTTGGGTATATGCCAAGGAGTGGTATGACTGGGTCAAATGGTAAGTTCATTTGTAGTTTTTTAAAGAGTTCTCCACACTGCTTTCCATAGGGGTTGAACAAGTTTGCAGCCCCACCAGCAGTGGATAAGCATTTCCCTTTCCCCACATCCTCTCCAACACTTGGTATCATTTATTCTCTTGATCTTAGTCAGTCTGACTGAGGCAAGATAAAATCTTAAAGTGGTTTTAATTTACATTTCCATAATTACTAATGATGTTGAACACCTTTTGTTATTTATTATTTTTTATGTGTATGAGTGTATTGCCTACATGTATGTGAGTGTACCCATGTCGTGCAATGCTGCAGAAGTCAGAAGAGAGCTGCAGATTCCCATGGAACTGGAGTTAAGGACGGTACGTAGCTGCCATGTGGGTTCTGGGAATTGAACAGGGGTCCTCTGCAAGAGCAGTCAGTGCTATTAACCGCAGAGCCATCTCTCCAGCCCCATAATGTTGAACATCTTTTAAGATGCTTCTTAGCTATTTTTATTTCTTCTTTAGAGAACTCTCTGTTCAGATCCTTAGCCCATCTTTTAATTGGGTTACTTACTTTTCTTGATTCTTTGGTTTTGAGTTTGTTACATATTCTGATGTTAAGCCTCTGTGAAATGTGTTGCTGGTAAAGATTTTCTCCCATTCTGTGGGTTTTCTCTTCACTTCCTTGGTTGCTTCTTTTGAAGTACAGAAGCATTTTAGTTTAAATGAGGTCCCATTTGTAGACTCTTGACCTTGTTTCCTGAGCAATTAATGTCCGGTTTAGAAAATCCATCCCTACACCTATATCTTGTAGGTTATTTCCAATGTTTTGTTCTAACAGTTTCAGAGTTTTCGCTTTACATTGATGTCTTTGATCCATTTGGAGTTGACTTTTGTGCAAGGTGAAAGATAGGAATTTAGTTTCATTCTTCTACAGGTAGAGATCCGGTTTTGCCAGCACCATTTGCTGAACATGCTGTCTTTCCTCCAGTTAATGTTCTTGGCCCCTTTTTCAAATATCAGCTTAAATTGCATGTACTCATATTTGGGTCTCAATTTTGTTCCATTGATCTATGGGTCTGTTTTGTGCCTGTACTATGCTGTTTATGACTATAGCTCTGTAATATAGTTTAAAATCTGGTATAGTAATCCCTCCAGCATTACTCTTAGTGCTCAGGGTTGCGGTAGCTATCCAAGGTCTTTTGTGATTCCAGGTGAATCTTAGGATGGTTTTTCCAATTCTGTGAAGAATGTCATGGGGATTTTGATTGGGATTGCATTGAATCTATAAATGTCTTTTGATAGTATGGTCATTTTCACAATATTGATTCTTCGAATCCATGAGCATGGGAGGTCCTTCGATCTTCTGATGTCTTCCTTAGTCTCTTTAAAAATTTAAAATTTTCATTGTAGAGGGCTTTAATGTCTCTGGTCAGGTTTATTCTGACATTTTATTTCATTTTATTTTTTGCAGCCTTTGTGAAAGAGAGTGTTTCCATGTACTCTTTCTCTGATTGCTTGTTATCGGTATATAGAAAGGATACAGACTTTGTAGATTAATTTTGTAACTTCCCACTTTGCTAAAAGTGTTAATCATTTCTAGGAGTTTTCTGGTGTAATTTTTGGTGTCTCTTAGATGTAGTATCATATCATCTGCAACAAGGAATAATTTGATCTCTTCTTTTCCAATTATTACTCCTTTAATTTCCTTTTCTTGTCTTATTGCTCTTGCAAGATTTTTAAGCACTATGTTAAAAAGGAGTGGAGATACTGGACAGCCTTGTCTGGTTCCTGATTTTAATGGGAATGTTTCCAGTTTTTCTCCATTTAGAATGATATTGGCTGTGGGTTTGTTGTATATAGCTTTAATTATGTGGAGGTATGTTCCCTACAGTCCAATTCCCTCTGGGACTTTGAACATAAATGCATGTTGAAGTTTGTCAAAGGCCTGCTCTGCTGTTCTGCACCATCTTGGGTGGTTCTTGTCTTTGAGTCCATTTATATGATATATGACGTTTATTGACTAACATATATTGAACCATCCCTACATTTCTGGAATAAAGCCCACTTGACCATAGTGGATGATCTTTTTGATGTGTGTCTGTATGTGATTTGCAAGTATTTTGTTGAGAATTTTTGCATCTATGTTCATTAAGGATATGGGTCTATAGTTTTCTCTTTTGATTGTACGTTTACCTGGCTTTGGTATTACAGTGATGGTGGCTTCACAGAAGGAATTTGGAAGCTATCCCTCCTTTTCTACCTTTTAGAATAAATTATGTAGTATTGGATGTAGATCTCCTTTAAATGTCTGGTAGAATTCTGATGTGAATCCATCTGGTCCTGGGCTTTTTTGAGTCGGGAGGTTTTGTATTACTGTATCAATTTCCTTATGTGTTATAGGTCTGTTTAAGCTGATAATCTCTTCTTGATTTAGTTTTGGGGGTGTCTCATACTTTTAGATACCTGTCCATTTCTTTTAGGTTTTAAATTTAGTAGCATATAGGTTTTTAAAGATAATGTTCTGGATCTTTTTTGTGCCTGTTGTGATGTTTCCTATTTTATTTCTGATTTTGTTGATTTGGAGGTGCTCTCTCTTTATTTTGGTTAACTACGCTAGTGGTCTGACAATCTTGTTTATCTTTTCAAAGCTCTTGGATTTGTTGATTCTTTGTATTGTTTTCTTTCTTTCTATTTCATTAATTTCTACCCTGATTTTTATTTCTTCTTGTCTGCTGGGTTTGGGTTTCATTTGTTGTTGCTTTTCTTGAGTTACAATGTTAAGTCATTTATTTGTGTTCTTCCTGATTTTTTGATGTAGGCACTTAGAGCTATAAACTTCCCTCTAAGGACAGCTTT
>NW_008333818.1:1661426-1676120 GCF_000622305.1 Nannospalax galili
GTCCCAGAGGCTGTTGTGTTGTCCTTTTCATTTAGTTCCAGGAATACTTTTATTTCTTTCTTAATTTCTCCTTTAGCCCATTCATCATTCATCATTCAGGAGAGTGTTGTTTAATCTCCATGTGTTCATTTGTTTACTAGTGTTTCTGCCGGTGTTGATTGTAAGCTTTATTGCATTGTGGTCTGATAGAATGCATGGAATTATTTCAATCTTTTTGTATTTGTTGAGGTTTGTTTTGTGCCCCACTCTATGGTCAATTTTCAAGATACTTCCATGCCCATTCATCATTCATCATTCAGGAGAGTGTTGTTTAATCTCCATGTGTTCATTTGTTTACTAGTGTTTCTGCCGGTGTTGATTGTAAGCTTTATTGCATTGTGGTCTGATAGAATGCATGGAATTATTTCAATCTTTTTGTATTTGTTGAGGTTTGTTTTGTGCCCCACTCTATGGTCAATTTTCAAGATACTTCCATGAGGCACTGAATAGTAAATATATTCTTTGGTGCTTGGGTGGAACATTTGGTAGATGTCTGTTAGGCCCGTTTGATGTATGGTATTGTTTAATTCAAATGTCTTTCTGTTAATTCTCTGTCCTGTAGACCTATCTAATGGAGTCAATGGGGTATTGAAGTCCCCTACTATTAATGAGTTTGGATTAATCTGGGTCTTATAGTCCTGTAGTACAGTTTTTATGAAGTTGGGTGCACCAGAGTTTGGTGAATATATGTCATGATTGTAATATCTTCTTGGTCAATTGTTCCTTTGATCAGAATGAAACAGCCCTCTTTATCTCTTCTGATTAATTTTAGTTTAAAGTCTATTTTGTCAGATATTAGATTTGCAATGCCTGCCTTTTTCTTAGTACCATTTTCTTAGTATATATTTTTCCATCCTTTCACCTTAAGGTAGTGCCTGTCCTTGAAAATGATATGAGTTACTTGCAGACAACAAAAAGATGGGTTTTGTTTCTTAATCCATTCAACTAGTCTGTGTCTTTTGACTGGGGAGTTCAGCCCATTGATATTTAAAGTTATCAATGAAAGATGAAAGATGTGTACTGATTGCTGTCATTTTTATTTCTGTTCACATTCTCGGTGTAGCTGTGTATTTCCATAGTTATACCTTCATTGTTTCTTTCCATAACCCCTTGGGTATAGTCATTCCTTTCTTCAGCTCTTTGTATTGCTCAAGAACTCTCTGAAGGGCTGGTTTTGTGGACATGAATTCCTTCAGTCTATTTATGTCATGGAAGATTTTTCTATCCCCTTCCACTATAGTAGACATTTTGGCTGGGCATAGTAATCTGGGTTGCCATCTGTGGTCATTTAAAACTGGGAATACTTTGGTCCAGGCTCTTCTGGCTTTCATAGCTTGCACTGAAAAGTCAGCTGTAATCCTGATGGGTTTTCCTTTATATGTGACTTGTTGTTTGTCTTTTGCAGCTTTCAGTATTGTCTCTTTGTTCTGTACATGTAGTGTTTTTACTATGATGTGCCGTGGAGAGTTTCTGTTCTGGTCCTGTCTATTTGGTGTTCTGTATGCTTCTTGTATTTGTATAGGCATGTTTTTCTTTAATTTTGGGAAATTTGAAGATCCTGTTGAAGATCTGGTCCATACCATTAACTGAGATTCTTCTCCTTCCTGTATGCCTATGATTCGTAAGTTTGGCCCTTTTTATGGTGTCACAGAATTTCTGCATATTCCATTCTTGTGATTTCTTAAATTTTCATAATCTTTGCTTGAGTGGTCTAGTTCATCCACTTTATCTTCCAGTGTTGATACTCTGTTTTCCATTTCATTCATCCTATTGGTGAGGCTTTCTCCTGTCGTTTCTAATTGGCTTACTGAGTGTTTCACTCCCTTCTTCATTTCAGCCTGAGTATTCTTCAATATTTCTAACTCTTTTCTGAATTCATTCAGAACTTTATCCCTATCTTCTTTCAGTTCTTTGATTTTTGTTTATATGTTCTTTAAAGTCACTGAATTCTTTTATCATGTTTATAATTGTTCCTTTGAGTTTCATATCCTATGTTATCCCTATGGTATTCTCATTGTACTCCTCTAGAGAACTGTTAGTACTTGATGGGGATATATTGTTTGTTTTTTTTCATGTTATTATTTTTTTCTCTGTGACTTTGATATGCAGATTTCTTTTGTAGCTTCTGATTCTTGTGTGACTCAAGCCTTCCTTTGTTGAGCTTAGGTCTGATTCTTTTTGTGAACTTCATGTGCCTTTGTGGTTTACTTGTTGGGCATGAAAAGTTGGTTGGCCTAGGCTTCAGGTTCTCTCTTTTGATTTTATATTGGAGTGGCCAAATTGCTTTTGTCATGCTGCTCAGGAGTTCCCACAGAGGCCCAATTCAGATGAGGATCAGATGCTCTCAGGCTTTCTCCTGAGGTCTGGATCCCTACAGGGAAGATGCTGGCCTCAGGATCCCTGATTTGCCTGGCTTCCTTGTTGTTCACCCCTGAAGGTCACTTTGCATGCTCTGGCACACCCATATCTCCTCCCTTCTTTTCTACCCTTTCGCCAGTCAGGTATTCCATGAAAGTAATGGCATTTGGGTTCACTTGTTGGTGAAATCTTCCAGCGTTGCCTCTGTAAGGCTGAATCCAACAATTGGAGTGCCCTTCGGAAGCACCTCCTCCAAACTCTCCAGTCCCATCTTTCCTGACCTTGTCCTGTTTCCACCTTTAGATTGTTATTCTCATCAGTCGTAAGTGGATTTCACAAGTGTTGCTCTAGGAATTAAATCCTGCCTCTTGCTCCAAATCCTTGGGGAACACTCCTTAAGATTCCTCTTGTTGCAGATGACAGTTAGACTAGAGACTGGACAAGCTTGGTGTCATTCCTCACACTGGTTGTGGAAAAGTAGCTAAGTCTCAAGTTATTTTTACCCTGATAATGGAGCAGTCAAATGATTGCTCAAGAAACAGTGTTGACTTTTACCATGACTTACTAAAGAAACTGTGATCTAAAATCCAAGATCAAATATCCAATTTTGTAGATAATGTATCCATGTATATTTCTGTAAAGTGATGAACTGAAATATCAATTTGTCAATGTTTTTTTCAATTCCCTACTTATAAAGGATGTAATTCTTGAAACCGAGACCATTTTCCATTATTCTTTTTAAACATAAAATTGTTTTGCGGGGTTTCAGATATAGTGTGCACTACAAATATGGAGGATTGAATTAAGAATAAAGAGAGAAGGGTGGATAAGATGGCTCAGTTGGTAAAAGTGCTTGCCACCAAGCCTGTCAATTTGAGCTTGGTCCTTGGAACCCATATCATGAAAGGAATGATCTGGCTCTCCAAAGGTGTCCTGCAACCTACACACACTCTGTGGCATGAACACATACTCCATTCCATATGAAATAACGGAAAAATATAATAAAAATATTTATGTGTAAAAAAGAAGATTATGGGGCTGAAGAAATGGCTCGGTGGTTAAGAGCAATGGGGCTACTCTTGTAGAGTACCCAGATCCAATTCTCAGCACCCACATGTCAGCTAACAACTGTCCATAACTCCAGTTACAGGGGATCCAACACCCTCTTCTGACCTTCATGGGCATTGTGCAACATGGATGCACTTACACACATGCAGGCAATACATTCAGATACATAAAATAATTTTTAAAAATTTAGAATATAAAAGAAGAATAAAATGAGTATCCTTCCTTCTTTTCATTTTAGGCTATCTCTATTCAGATAAAACAAAGAAAGGGAGGTTAGAACAGATATTGCTAAGGAAATTTTGCCTGTAAATGTTTTCTCATAGGTGCTAACTGTGCCCATCCTCCAAATACTTGACAGTTTACAGGAACATACATCTGTACTAGAAATACTGTCTTGAGAAACACAAATTACCCTACTTGGTATACCCTATGGGTTTCAGTAGAAAAATATTTATTGTGAATTAATAATTCTGTTAGATACCCTGTTGACCAGTTGCCAAGTTATCAAATGTTGGTTTGTGTTCATTTTTGGAAAACAATGCAATGTATTTTGGATAGATTTATGCACATGCATAATATATATACATATATTCTTTGTACAAAAATGTGTAAGCTGTATAATCTTCTATATAATTATCATTACATAAATATTTTCCACTACAAACTTCCTCCTCACTAGCAACATCCCAGATTGCATGCATGTGTATAAACATCACCTTCTACTCCATAAGGCTACCAAATTTCCTTATCCATCAGAAATAGTATTAATGATAAAAAGTTGCTGTTTGATGATTCTCTTTATTGAAACCATATAAAGACTGTTTATACTCTAGTTAATATTTAAATGCTTGTAGTAACAATCATGATTTCTACCAAAACAATTTACATTGTGTTTTCCTGGCCCTATTCTTTCTATAAAGGCTCTTTACTATTCTTTCTATGATCCAGTAACTCACTAGCAGACATGCAGACACAAAGCTCTGAAACAGTTTATACTTCATGATTATTTTATATGTATGGGTTTAGTAGTTTTTAATGGCATCAGTGTCAATGGCTCTAGGTAAGTAATCAATAGTAACATTGATTCTTCTAAAAATTGGATGGCACATTAAAATTTTAGCTTGTGACTAGACAACTTAGTTATTTCATAAGTAATATTTCATCTATTAATTTACTTTAAAAAGTTTCTAAGTATTTTCTAAGGATATTAAACACAAAAGATCTATGTAATAAAAAATAAAATAGATGTTTTAAAATAATTGTCTCATATTTCTTCACATCTCCCTTTTATAGAAAATGGAAGAGAATCAGACAATGGTCACAGAGTTCATCCTGCTGGGCTTCTGTCTTGGCCCAAAGATTCACCTAGTTCTTTTGGGACTTTTCTCTCTCTTCAGTACCTTTACCCTGATGGACAGTGGG
The DNA here is from genome assembly GCF_000622305.1 of Nannospalax galili. Lineage (NCBI taxonomy): Eukaryota > Metazoa > Chordata > Mammalia > Rodentia > Spalacidae > Nannospalax > Nannospalax galili. The sequence goes on from NW_008333818.1 coordinate 1,666,314, forward strand.
GTCATCTTTGGACTAATCTACCTGTAGTTCAGGCTTCACACCCCAATGTATTTCTTCCTCTCCCACCTGGCCATGGTTGACATTGACTATGCCTACAACATCGTGCCTCAGACACTAGTCAACCTCTTCGATCCAGCCAAACCCATCTCTTTTATTGGCTGTATGATACAGACCTTTCTCTTTTTGACATTTGCTCTCACAGAATGTCTCCTCCTGGTGGTGATGTCCTATGACCGGTATGTGGCCATCTGCCACCCCCTGCACTACGCTGTCATCATGAGCTGGAGAGTGTGCACCATCCTGGGAGCAAGTATATGGGCATGTGGCTCCCTCCTAGCCCTGGTTCATGTGGGTCTCGTCCTGAGGCTGCCCTTCTGTGGGCCTCACAAAATCAACCATTTCTTCTGTGAAATCCTGTCTGTCCTCAAGCTGGTCTGTGCAGACATGACACTCAACAAAACTGTCTTCTTTGCAGCCTGTGTGTTCACTTTAGTAGGGCCCTTGTGCTTTGTGCTGGACTCCTACACTCGCATCCTGGTAGCCATCCTGAGGATCCAGTCAGGGGAAGGCTGCAGGAAGGCCTTCTCCACCTGCTCCTCCCACCTCTGTGTGGTCGGGCTCTTCTTTGGCAGTGCCATCGTCATGTACATGGCCCCCAAGTCCCGCCATCCTGAGGAGCAGCAGAAGATCTTTTTCTTATTTTACTGTTTTTTCTCAACCCCATGCTGAATCCTCTGATCTTCAGCCTGAGAAATGCTGAGGTCAAGCATGCCCTCAGGAGGGTACTGTGCAAATAAAGTCATTCCCAGTTTGTGTGATGATCAAATCAAAAGCTTCAATTGTCTCCTGTAATCTTGGTCCCCAATTATTTCTTAAATCCGGAAATTATCATTTTATTATCTTTTTATCTGTGCCTTAAATCTTCAAGAAAAATACTCTATGTGTTGCTGTGCTAATTAGTTTTTGACAACTTGCTACAACCCAGAGTCATCTGGGAAGAGGGAACCTCAACTGAGAATTTTTCTCTAGTCAGCTGACCTGTAGGCTTGTCCATTAGGTATTTTCTTTTTGCTAATTGATGTAGGAGGAGCCAGCCCACTATAGACAGTGACATTCATAGGCTGGTGGAGCTGGGCTATATGACAAAGGCAGTTTAGCAAGGCAGGTCAGTTAGCAACGTTCCTCCATCGCCTCTGCTTCATTTCCCGTCTCCATATTCCTGTGTTGAATGCCTGTCTGGGGTTCTTTCCATGATGGACTGTAAAGTGTAAGATGAAATAAACCTGTTCCTCCCAAAGCTGATTCTGGTCAGTACTTTATCACAGTAACAAAGAAGCAAACAAAGACAGTCGCCTTCATTTGCTATCTATGAGATGAGGGTTTATCATACATAGATGTTTTCATTTTCAGTTTAATTGATTAGCTGTGAAAATTGACTAATAATTTAATTCATTTTCTGGGTCCTAATAATTAAATTCATCCTACCAAATATAACCTCACAAACTACCTATGTCATAAGATTTACAAGAAAGCTGGGTACATCCAAAGGTGACAGTCCCCAAAGCTCCAGCACACAGTGTACCAGTCTCCTACAATTATGCTTTCCTTGTGCAATAATTACTACGAGATTTCTGATTACTCATTCTCCACAAGACCAATAACTACTAAGTGATGCATATTAGGGAGTCAAGTTTGTTGAGTAAAGGAACAGAATTGAAAGAAGTACAGGCAGAAGGAAAGAAGAGAATTTCTACATAGTGAGACCATGTCTCAAAAAGAAAAAAAAAGTATCACCTGACAGATGGGAGTTATCTAGCCAACACAATCATGACAGCACTTAGACATCTTATTGTCTGTTAGTCTAGTTCTAGTCCTTACAAGTTTCTTCTGGATTGAATATTACTGATTAATTACATCTCACATGATGGCTGCAGGGGAATTTCAGAACTATTGGAAAAAGGTATTTATTATTTAATATTATTTAAATTATGATGTGTGCTACCATTTGTCATATAGAAGTTGGAGATTATGGGTCTTTCAAATGGAGTATGTACAAGGCCCTGTTCTATGAAATGCTGTGATAGCGCTTTTATTAGCACATGAATAATGTAGGGGTATTGTATTAGTCACTTTTCTGTGGCTATGATAGAAACACTGACCAAAGCAACTTATAGAAGGGTTTTTGTGAGCTTACGGTTCCAGGGGAATTACAGTTGGTCATGGCAGGGAGGCGTGGTGGCTGGAGGTGCCTGGAGGAGGAGCAACAGAAGCTAAGCTCTCACATCATCATGCAGGCATGGGAAGCAAGAGAGCAACTGGAGATCTGGCAAGGCTTAAAAACTCTCTAAGCCCACCCCCAGTGACATGCTTCCTCCAGGATAGCCATACCTTCTAAGACCTCCCAAAACAGCACCATCATGTAGAGACAAAATGTCCAAATACTTGGAGCCTATGGGGTACATTTTCATTCAAACTACCACAGGTATTAACTCTCGTATATCATGAAAGTAGGTGGCAATATTAGGGGCTATAAGCACCAAAAATATAGACATGAGACTCTGTGAATGAAGTCAGTTCCTGAGCCACGTGGCATTGACTCCACAGTATCTTTACATATGGAATGGGAATTTCCATCACTGCCCTATAGGATTGCTTTTTGATCTTTGCTAGGAACTGTAGTCCAGTGTTTCTAACTGTATGCTGTTTAATGACTTCAGATCACCTGGAGAATTTGCAAAAATATAGATTCTGATTTGGTGGCTCTGAATAGGATGGGCAGACATTCCAATTTTAGTCATCTCTCCCGTCTTGCTTGTGGGCTGACCCACAGGCCACACTTTGAACATTAATGGCAGGAATGTAGAGAAGCATTGCCAAATGTGATATTCTTAGAAATAATGGAAGGAAAGCAGAGCATGTGTTTGCACAGGACCTAACATCTATGCTGTTTCATCAGACTGTAGGGAAACCTCATTTTCTTGTTTCTTGATGAATTTTGATAGCACTAGCTTAGTTTGATTCGCTGTTTGTTTTTGTGGTTGTTTTCATCTTCATTGGGAGGGTGGTCTGTTTTGTCATGTTGTCTCTGTGTATTGACATTGCACCAAAAGAAAGAGAACAGAATTGGGCAAAATCTGGTTTGGTCCTTATAGGACTGTCTGATATTTGGGTTCTATCAGACACTGGAGAAAACCAAAGTGATTTTCCTACTCCAATGATAACATACTCAACACTTCACATTGACGTGGGATGTAGGAGGGTTTCCCCCAAAACCAAGACCAGAAACCAGTGGACACTAGAGGGAGGTCATTGATGTAATTTTGTTGCTACCTGCTGGGAGATAATGTCTGAACTTAAGAGTTAAATGCTCAGTCCTACAAGACTGCATCCACTTCACATAACAATCTTAAGCCCAGCTTGTGACCTGTGCTTCTAACTGACCAGTTATAATTCAGAATTTTAATCTCATATCCACATTTCAACCTTAGATGTTACCCACATTACCTCTGCTCCTATCTCCTTGGTGAAAACATCACCCTTGGTAAATGGAGGAAGGCTGACAAAGGCAGCCTCATATGAGCAGTTATGTCCACATACAGCTACGCATAGGAAAAGACAATGGTATATCTTTGCCCTATACCTCCTTTAGAGTAACATTAGCAGCCAAGAACAGCAAACCCCATCACAATGGAGCCTCTTTTATTCCCTGATCCTGTGCATTCCAAATGAACTTCTGACCGTTTAAATCAGAACTTCTCCGGGCATACAGTTCAGAACATTACCACTTTCACTCTCCCCCAGAGCATTTCTCTCATGCTGTTCTGAAGAGGCATATGCCCATGTTGGAGGTGTTTCCCTCACTGTGAGGACTGGCTCTTTCACAGTTCACTCTGGTAGTAATTACTTTTAGCAGTAATCACATTCTCTCAGTTTTTCTTAGGTTTTTATCTGTATTACTACTGTCAATTAAATATTATGGTTAAATCCTTAAAGTGCTTTAAGCATATATGTTTTTAATATGTATTGAAAGCAAACAGTCAGTGTTACCACATAACGTAAATGCTTCTATTTCCATCAGTAATGTCTATGTTTATCTATCATGTTTATGCTCATCCAATAGAAAACAGGATGTGTACTTACCTTTTCTGAATTGAAATATCTCCCCAACCAGAGGGAGGCTGAGGAAGTAAGTGAAACTTACAAGCATCAGGAAGTAAACAAAACTCACAAATCTCAGGAAGTCTCTGAAGCTTGTAAGAGTCACAAGGCCTCTCTTCCCAAGGTTATAGAAAGAGTAACAATTGTGTGGACACTTTCTGACACCCAGACTCCCTGAAACTTTCACAGGGATCTCCAGAGATATAGCTTTAATGAGTTGTCACCCATGCTGATGTGGGCTTTCTGGTGATGTGAGTGACTTTAAATCATCCATGCTCCTGTAAGTAATCCCTCACCCTTACTCCTGTAAGCAAACCCAATTAACCCATTGTTGAATGAAGATCTCTATTCAAAGGCTGGGCTACCACTTTATGAGTTGTTGGCTGCCAAGGCCCCACAAATGATGCAGGCTCTTCCTGTTGCTGTTGGTCACATGCCAGAATCATTTGGTGTAATGGTTAATCTTGGATGTCAACCTGACTGGATCTGGAATCGACTAAAAGGCAAGCCATGGGGGCATTCCTGTAAGGAATTTCTTGACACAGTTATTTAAAGTGAGAAATCCCGCCCTAAATGTGAATACACCTTCTGGTGGCAAGCCAGATAGAAGGAAGAGGGAAGAGAGGAGCTTGGCTTTTCATTTGTTTGTCTTCATTCTTCTGGCAAGTTCACCCATCACGTTGCTTCTGCTACACGTTCCTATGCTGAGATTAGTGCCAGTTTCTTCAATCTTCCAAGTTAAAATGAAGACCAGCAGCTCTCCAGGAATCTTCCAGGCTTTCAGTGCCTGACTAGGACTGATGAGGCACCCAGCATGGCGAACTGAGCATCTACCAGATTCTCAGCCTTTCTAGTATGAGACAGACATGTTGGACTACCCACACTGCAGCATGTAAGTCAATCTAATAAATACCCTTTTAATCTATGTTCATGATATCAATTCTGTTCTTCTAGAGAAGAAGAATCCTGACTAACACAGTGGCTAAGTTCCTACTGGTGAAGATACCACGTGCTTTGGCTACAAGATGTGGAAGAATCAAGCTATAACTAAACTGGAAGCTCCTTCTTGCTGGTCACCTTTTGTAGTGGCAGAAGACACCATGCAGCCCTCTGGGAGAGAATTATCACCAACAGCCCTGCTTGGCTATGGACCCTGCGTGCTACAGTAGCAACATGCCAACTGAGATGTGCCAAATTGTTCAAGAGTGGCATGACTATTATGGGTGAAACCAAGTGTTTTCAGCTTTAATTTAAGATGTACTCCACAGGAAGAAACACACATCTGGTGTTGTAAGCAAGGACAGATGTCAATGGTGTAGAGAGTTTCAGCCTCTGGAGGCAAGAAACTGATATTCTTCTGAGAAATAGATGCCATGTACCTTTCAAGGTGCCTTCTGAATATCTGTGCTGCTCTCAGGCTAGAAGCTCCATGGAAGGAAGATTCTTTTTGCTATGGGAAGTATGCTACAGAAAGTCATAACTGGTCTTGAGACAATGATTGTTGCTGTGGTATAGTGACTCATTACTCAGCCATATGTGGAAGAAAATTATCAGACATTTACATTATCCCCCATATGACTCAGGAAACATCAAAAAAGGAGAGGCTAAATGAGTGTAAGAGCCACAGGAAGGGCTGGAATATTCTGTAACTATGTTCTTCAAATTGAACCACTCCCTTTTAGAGGGAGGACCTTAAGACTAGAATTAAAGGAAATGTACATGGCTCAGAAAGCAACAAAAATCAAAAGTCTCAGGAAGTTTCTGAAACATCAGATTCACAGACCCCTCACTCAGATTATATATGTGGCTACAACTTCTGAAGAGGGAAACTCTGACCAGCATAGCTGTCTGAACATCATGCAGGGCACCTGAAGGATACAGTGTTTACATACTGTCACCCCTGCTTTCAGTGATACAGCTGCTTTTGTGTCATCCATATTCCTACAAGCAACCCCAACTAACTCGCTGGTTAACTACACTAGATTTGAATGGAATTGCTTATTGGTGCCCTGACTGGGATAAGTAGACTGTCTTAGCTTGCTTTTCTGTTGCCGGGATAAAACACTGACCCTTGGAAAGAAAGGGGCATATTACATTTTATAGCTCACGGTCCATGAGCAAGGGAAGCCAAAGCCGAAGCTTGGTGAGGAATCTGGAGGCAGGAAATGAAGAAGGGCCACGGGGGAAGCCTGCTTATTGGTCTGTGTTCTCTTGGATTGCTCAGATACCTTTCTTATATAGTCCAAGCTCACCTTACTATGGATGGCATTATCCACCGTGGACTGAGACCTCCTACATTAACTAACAGTTATGAAAATGCTTCACAGATATGGCTGATGAGGTAACCTAAAGTGGAACTAATGAACTATGACATCAGTATAACTCAGATCTTTATGGTAGATGAATAAGTACTAACAAATGTACTTGATAAGAGCCTTCTATACTCCTAATAATAAACCTAATAATAATTGCGCTTGTTGATGTACATAGAAATAACAGGACTTTGAAAGCATCTGCTTGTACTCAAATCATAAAGGAAAATCTTCCCCTCTAAGCTCAGGCAGGACAGACAACCACAAAACCACAGTCTATGAGTGACTTGAAAAATGCTTTCCCTTGCAATTATCTTGAGAAAACGTCTTTCACAATGCATGTATTTGCCTAAAAATGGCTAGGATTGTTCTGGGATCAGCAATATATCATATTATTGGCAATGTCACAACCCTTGTCCACACTTGCCCCCAAATATCTGCTTTTGTAAAATGCTGGTATTTGAATATCCTGTAATAGCCTCAAAGGTATGAACGCATTCTGGTGAAAGTCTCAAATCCATAAATATGGTCACTGCCAAAGGGTAGTGTGAAAAATCGTTCAAAAAACTTTTTGTTTTTCTGGTCAATGCCCCAGTTCCTCTAGAGCAGTTCAGACTGGTTCCCATGCATAATAAAGGAAATAGTTTGAGCCTTCACACTGAGCCAGCCCCATCTCACTTTATTTCCGGTAATGTGGTCAGAGGTCAGATTGATCCAGGAAATTCTTCAGCTGAGGCCCCCTCTTTGAAGGTGATTCAGTTTGTGTTCACAAAAACTAACCAGCACGTAGATATTTGCTCATGATTCCATCACACAACATGTGTTCAAAGCTGTCTCAGTTTACATTTTATGGAACATAGACAATTATGAGTTATAGCTATAAATATTTATATTTTTGTTTATTCTTTGCAATGTCTTTTTTTCAGAAGAATTTATTTTTAATGCAATTGACATTGAGATGTTTGCACATGCGTTTCTAATCGCTATATATCTGATTATTACTAGTCATAGTCAGTTGCTTTCTGCGCTCCTTGGCATCTGAACATGAATATAAAGTCTTCAGGTAGATTTCAATGATAATGTTTTTCACATCCACTAATTATTAATGAGCAAATGTTTATGCTTTGAAGAATTATTTTTTAATCATTTTTTAAAAATTTTTAATAACTGCATGAGTAGAAGAAGCATTTCACTACAGCTTTAACATATTCAGTGACACACTCCAGACTAAGAGAATATCTCTTTCACAAGGGGGTGCAAGTATCTAGGCTCACAGTTGAAATAATACAGTAATACAATATTGAAGTCAGTATAAGCCCTGTAAGACATAAAATTGAATGAGTTTTTAACCTTTAAAAAAGATCTCCATTTCATTTTAGAATATATTGTTCATTGTAGACAGACTCATTGTTTTTGCTACAAACACGGAGATGTTGGAGCATGCATCTCTAATCTGTATGTATCTAATTATTACTAGACATAATAGGTTGCACTTGGATCCTTGGTGCCTGTGTATGTCTATAAAGTCATAGGGGAGGTTTCAGTGGTAATGATCATCACCTCTACTAATTAGCATGATGTAAATTTCCATACTTTGTCCTCAAATATAGTACAATTTTTAAAAATTTGTTGATTTTGTGTGTGTGTGTGTGTGTGTGTGTGTGTGTATCACACAGAACATTTTTAGCTTAGATCCTTAGGGTATTTTACCTTGAGCTGTGTTGGTTCACCTGAACTGTGGGAATGTGCCCAACAATTCAGGTATTTTTCATAAAAATGTGGCTCCTTGATTGTACAGTATACTTCAGCACTCATTAATTGAATATTAGGTCAGAGAACAACACAACTCATATTTTGTTGGGAAACTGTTCCAGGAAATTATAGTAATATGTGAAAAAGGAGACAACTCTGAATTAATATAAAATTAAATTATGGGACACTTTTAAGAATATGTTAGACTATGTTATTAGCTATCCATGGTAATGTGATTTAGGTTCAGGCTAAAAGAAATCTTTAGATACAGGTTTATAAAAATTAATAGAAGGTATCTATTATCTGGCATTGTTGCTTGTTATGTAGCCTTTAGCTATGCATATGGACTCTTAAGAGATTATATTGGCCCCTTTAATCTTTGGTTATACTTTCCTTTTGGGTGTTTAAGGCCATAAAGTTGATCCAGATAAACCAAATTATTTTAACTCTTAATGTCATTTGAGGATCTGCTCTTCAAGGGTCACATGGGGTTGGGAGGAGCCCCTGGCTCCTTTCTTTTACCAGTTCCTCCAATGTGAAGATAAGCCAAAGGTCCTACTCGACCATGGTTGGCTTCACTTGGAATCATGGAGGAAATGATTCCTCTTTGTTGACACTCCTCTTTGTAGACTGGACACAGGTTCAAGTCCATCTGGTGGGGTCTCCTCTGCTTCCTTGATCAAGAGGACAGGTAAACGACCACAATTACAGGACATTTTGAGAGATGTTCATAGTTCCCTGGAACTAGTCGACCTAGGAGGGCAAGGAGCAAAAACTGTCCTTTATGTCCCTCTGACCAAATTATTATAGGCTTCAAAGTATGTTTGTTAAACATCCAAGAAGTTTAGTCCCACCAGTCTGGTTCTTTTAATTACTGTGTGCCATGTACATAAATCTTGGGCAAAGACCAGCTGTTCTCAGATAAACCTTACCTGGACATATATTTATTGATCTGCTATGTATAATTTGTCAGTAGGTTGTAGGAGTAATATGGTTCACTCTGGTTTTCAAACTAGCTAGGCTTATTTGTCTCTCACATTGTCTCACCCCTCCATCATGGTTTTCCCACTGAAGGTGCCCCCATTTCCCCCTTTCTCCTTTAATAATACCCTTCTCCTATGGTCCTACCTCTCTTGAGCTCCTTCTTTCCCTTTATCCCCTAGGTTCCTTGTATACCCTTCCCACCTTCCTCCATTAAACTAACCCAAATTTTTATCCACATCTCCCTTATTAAGGCGTGTTTACCACTGTTCTTCTCTTTCTGGTTCTTTCTTTTTCTTTACCTCCCAGTTTCCTTTCCATTATCCTGGTTCTTGTAGTTATGTCTGGATACACACTCACTTATCAGGGTTTGGTTCTAGGATCCACATATGAGGGAGAACATATGTTGAATTTTTTTCTGAGTCTGTGTTACTTCACCTACTATAACAGTTTCTAGTTCATCCATTTACCTGCAAATTTCATGCTTTCATATTTCTTTGCTGCTGAGTAAATCTCCATCGTATAAATGAACCATATTTTCATTATCCATTACTCAATTGAGGGACGCTTAGGTTGCTTCCATCTCTTAGCTATTGTGAAAAGA
>NW_008333819.1:0-421 GCF_000622305.1 Nannospalax galili
TAAATAAATAATTTTCTCTGGTGTTGGAATTTTCACTTTGGGGGCTGACGTATAGCTCAGCAGGACAGCACTTGCCTAACATGGTTGAAACTCTTGGTTCGATCCTTGGTATTGTCAAAACAACAAGATGTAGGAAAAATAAAAATGTTAACATTTCTTTAGAGCACTTGCTCCTTATAATTTTTAGCCACCAGAGTATTGTATGTTTATACTCACAACTGTTTGATCTCTCCTCCTCCATTTATCAAGGAGAGAGCATCAAGGCCAGAGAGACCAAATGCTGTTCATTTATTTGGATTTTTTGAACTCCTGGAGACGTTACACTGATGGTTACAAGATATAAAATCCCGTGAAAAAAAGATTATGTTTTAAAAATATTCCTGAGCCATCAAGATGGGTAGGTGGGTAAAAGTGCTTGCCA
>NW_008333820.1:0-262 GCF_000622305.1 Nannospalax galili
TTTGTATTACTGTTTCAATTTCCTTTTATGTTATGGGTCTGTTTAAACTGCCGATCTCCTCTTGGTTTAACTTTGGCGGGTCCCATGATTTTAGATATCCATCCATTTCTTTTAGATTTTCAAATTTAGTAGCATATAGGTTTTTTAAAATATACCCTTAAGACAATGGTCTGGATCTTTTGAGTGTCTGTTGTGATGGTTCCCCTTTCAGCTCTGATTTTGTTGATTTGTATTTGTTCTTTCTTTCTTTTGGTTAACTGGG
>NW_008333821.1:0-1439 GCF_000622305.1 Nannospalax galili
TAAGGAAACTCCCTCTTGGATAGAAAGATTTGCTAAGTCAGTAAAAAGCTGAGGTGCATGACCTCTGAACAAAAATTGCCTATTCTTTTACCAAGAATAAAGGCGATTCAGAAAGCCCTTAAAGATAAATGGCAACAAAATAACAAAGGATATTGAAATGAAGAAAATAATCATATGACTCAAAGAATACAAACCGTTCAGGAAGAAATAGCAAAAGGGAGAGGAGAAAGATAAATTGGATAATTGGTGAGACAATAAATAAAAAGAGCTGGTTATTCCTCTTCCCATGAGAAACTCAAATAGACGTGCCAACCTGTAAATATTAAAATCAAAGAATTAAAGGGAAAATGGGGACAGACTGTATTACATGTCCATAGTAAAACAGAAACTGCAAGACTATAAAGAAAACAATAAAGACTTTGCTTGGCTATGTTAAAAATATTTAATCATTGAAATTTGTACTTTCATTTCACTGTGATTATTGAAAATACCGAGAAATATTGTGCAAATTCATGGTTTGATTTCTGGTCTGATGCTTTACTGCTATTGTAAGCTTTCTAATTATGAATAAATTTTGTAGAAGGCTGCTGAGATAGAGAAAAAGAAAAGAAAGAAGATATTTGGGCTTACCTCTCCCGAGCCTGTCAGTCAACAGCCTCTACTAGAACCACAACTGTGGTTTCTGGTATAGTCATTTCTACCGCCGCAGTTACCTTCACGCCTTCAGGTCCCAGACTGAGCTTGAGCTGGACTCTGGCAGGTGGGCCCCGAGACAGGGACCTGAAGTCGGGTAAGTATAGAAATTTTCGCTCTTCGGGGTAACTGGGATCTTAATAATAAGGGTGCTACAGACCCCCCAGTGTAAGATAAGGCTGGGTCAGAAAGTGAGTAATAATGGGACAGGCTGAATCAAAGGAAAGGAAACTCTTTACTCAAATTCTAAAACACTCTATAAAGCCAAAAGATGTAAAAGTAGGGGAAAACAGGTTTCAGAATTTTTAAGGTTTGTACAAGAAATCAGTCCTTGGTTTCCTGATCAAGGAACTTTAGATTTAGGTACTTGGAAGAAGGTAGGAAAAGAAATAAAAATCTGTTACACAGTTCATGGTCCTGAAAATGTGCCTATACAAACATTCTCCTTATGAAATCTGATTAAACAACCATTGACTTCCACGGAGACCGAAGTGCTTCCTACAGAAGCTTCAGAAAGCACATCTCTCTTGCAAGAGTACGGGATGCTATGACAAAAGAATTCTACTAGTAATTCTTCCTTTGTCAAGGTAGTTGACAATTTGTCTGATGGAGATCATAATGATGATGAATTATCCCCTGAAGATCGGATAGAATTAGGTGAGGTGGCTGCTAAATATCATAATGAACATTGGCCTCCTGATTTAGGAAGACCACCACCTATGGTTCCCCCTTATAAAAATAACAAA
>NW_008333821.1:4532-5789 GCF_000622305.1 Nannospalax galili
TAAATTCAGGGATTGTTTTGTTCCTAATATTGACTCTGGTTTATTCCCTTCCAGTCATCATCAGACAACTAGGAAAAAGTATTCATACCCTTACTCTTCAGTTTGAAATCTTCAAATTAAAAAATAAAAAGGGGGAGATGGTGGCTCCAAGAGTTCCGTGGTTCTTGACAAGGGTGCTGTTTGACAAATTTCCAGCTGAAATCCAATGATCAGTACTCTTTTGGAACATATCCCTTCCCCAATTAATCCTGGTTTTTGTAATTTGTGTAACCTTCTCTTCTTTAAGTATTCTGATAACCAAGTTTGATGAAGGAATGGGAAACCAAACTGGAGAAATCTCTGCCTTTGGTAGAATTACCATGTTATTGAAAGAAAACGAAAGTAAAAACATAGACGACATCCTCCTACAACTATGACGTCATTTGGAACTGCATTTGTGATTAATAATGAGGCTTGGTTTCCCCCCCCCAAGGAAAATAAAGCATGCAAACTCTAGATGCCTTGCTTCCTTTTACAGGAGTTTATGGCTTTAATCCTGAACAAGGAACTATTGAGAAGAAAGTTTGGTATAAGGAAAACCTACTTGGCTGAGGGAAACTAGCTCTTAGATAGAAATATTTGCTAGATCAGTGAAAAGCTGGTGGTGCATGACCTCTGAAGAAATATTGCCTATTCCATTACGAAGACTGAAAGCGATTCAAAAAGCCCTCAAAGATAAATGGCAACAAATAATAAAGAATAGTGAAATGAAGAAAATAATCATATGACTCAAAGAATACAAACCGTTCAGGAAGAAATAGCAAAATGGAGAGGAGAAAGATAAATTGGATAATTGGTTAGACAATAAATAAAAAGAGGTGGTCATTCCAGTTCCCATGAGAAAAATAATTTTCTCAAATATGCACGCCAACCTGTAAATATTAATATCAAATAATTAAAGGGAAAATGGGGAAAGGCTATATTACACGTCTATGGTAAAACAGAAACTGCAAGTGTATAAAGAAAACAATAAAGACATTGCTTGGCTATGTTAGAAAAGTTTAATCATTGAACTTTGTGCTTTCCTTTTACTGTGATTATTGAAAAATTTGTATACTGAGAAATATTGTGCAAATTCATGGCTCGATTTATGGTCTGATGCTTTGCTGCTGTGTAAGCTTTCTAAATAGAAATAAAGATTGCAGAAGGCTGCTGAGAGAGAGAGAGGAAAAAAAGAAAGAAGATATTTGGGCTTACCTCTCCCGAGCTGGTCAGTCA
>NW_008333822.1:0-298 GCF_000622305.1 Nannospalax galili
TAGAGTTAGATCTATGGATTAGGTCTAGAATTATGTGTGTGGTTAAGATTTCCTTTACAGTTAAAGTTTTGGTTAGGTTTCAGGTTGTTTCTATGGTACATATTTATGTTTAGTTTTAGCAGTGGGGTTACATTTAGGGTAAGGTTTAGGTTTAGGTCTAGGGTTAGGTTTAGATTTAGGATTAGTGTTATGGAGAGGTTTATGGTTACCTGTAGGTCTTGGTTTATGGTTAGGGTTAGGTTTATGATTATGGCTAGGGTTTGAATTGGGCTATGTTTATTTCTAGGGCTTGTGGTAG
>NW_008333823.1:0-1165 GCF_000622305.1 Nannospalax galili
AACTCCAAATGGATCCAAGACCTCAATGTGAAACCTGAATTGCTGAAAAAGTTAGAGGTAAACATAGGCATTTCCTACAAGGTATAGGTGGAGAAAAGATTTTCTAAATCAGACAGTTCACTTTGGGGTAAATGTCAACAACTAACAAATGGCACATTATTAAGATAAAAACCTCCTGTGTAAATTCTATGTAATAAGCCACGGCAGGGCTCAACAGGCTGTGTAAGTTTATTCACCCGAGAAAAGGAAGCCACTGCTCTGTCTCCAATCCTGGCTAATGGTTTTTTGAGTAGACTAGGGGATAAGCTGCCTTTGTGGTTCACCACTCTCAAATCTAATTTCCAGTGTTCAGGATTGAGTCAAGAGCCAGATGTACTTTCCACAAGACCCTGATTAAGATGCCAGAAACTACATCCCAAAAGGATGTTGCCTCTCCCACATGCACAGTCCCCCCTTGTCAATCCTTGTGTGTACAGCCTGGTTCCATCACATGGATGATCTTCCTCTTTTCCTCTTCAATTACAACTTTTTTTTCTAATAGTTGCCTCTTTGGACCGCCTTTTAGTATTAAGACCTTTGTCAGACATTGTGACTTCAAATTTACCTTCACTGTAGCTCTTCACTATTGGGGCTGAGAGTCTCACATTTGGATCTAACAAAGAGAGTCTAGTGAAAACACATCCCAAGTGATTCAGATCTTTAGCCTCCATGACCCCCTGCCTGGCTTTTCAGTCATCTAAAGAAGGTTGGGATTCCTATAAGTGTTAATCTTCAAGGACACATGATACTTCCTAAAGGCACTGAAATAAGGCTATGAGAGTTACAAAGGTAATGCAATATTTTATGGATTGTGGGTACAGCTAAGTAGGTAAAAGTGCTTGGATTCAATCTTGACTATTTGATTTCATTGTTATGATTAGAACCCATATATACAGTAGTGACTTTTACAATGTGGACATACTCTGAACAATTAATTTAGTTAACCTTACAACCAGAAAGTCAATCTTATCTCACCCTGTTTGTCATGAGAACAATCCTCATCTTGAGCTCCTCTTGTAACCTAAACATAGCTTAAACTTCTCATGACAGTTCCTTGTCTTGGACTCAGCATAACGTATACATTTGTTTGTATGTGTGGGTATATATGTGAGTGTATGTGTAGATG
>NW_008333824.1:0-236 GCF_000622305.1 Nannospalax galili
GCAGGGTGAAAGATGAGGGTCAAGTTTCATTTTTCTGCAGGTGGAGATACAAGTTTTGTCAGCACTATTTGTTGAAGATGCTATCTTTCCTCTATTGTGTGTTCTTGGCACCTTTGTCAAACATCAAGTGGCTGAAATTCTATGAATTCATGTTTGGGTCTTCTATTGTGTTCCATTGATCTACATTTCTGTTTTTGTGCCAGTACCATGCTGTTTTTATGACTATAGCTCTGTAA
>NW_008333825.1:0-397 GCF_000622305.1 Nannospalax galili
TGAACTGCCCAGTCAAAAGACACAGACTAGGTGAATGGATTAAGAAACAAACATATCTTTTTGTTGTCTGCAAGAAACTCATCTGATTTTCAAGGGCACTTACTATCTCAAAGTGAAAGGATGGAAAAAGATATACCAAGCAAATGGCACTAAGAAAAAAGCAGGCATAGCAATTCTAATATCTGACAAAATAGACGTTAAACTAAAACTAAGCAGAGGGGAAAAAGAGGGCCACTTCATTTTGATCAAAGGAACAATGAATCAAGAAGATATTACAATCATAAACATATATTCACCAAACTCTGGTGTACCCAACTTCATAAAAACGATACTACAGGACTTTAAAACCCAGATTAATCCCAACTCATTAAGAGTAGAGGACTTCAATACCCCACTG
>NW_008333826.1:0-1817 GCF_000622305.1 Nannospalax galili
AAGTACTTTCATTTGTCATACTGTACATAAAACTGGGGGACACTATGTTATATTAAAAAGTCATGCAGAGAAATGTAGAGATCACATAATCTTGGTTATTTGTAAAAAGTTAAAAGGCTGAGCTAATGCAGTCAGAGAAAAGAATGATGGCTAATAGAAGATCGGGGTTGTGGGAACTGGAAGATGTTGGTTAAAGGGGTTAAAATATGTTAAGCAGGAGGATATTGCACAGCACGGTGGCTTTACTTAGTATAATGAATTCTATACCTGGAAAATTCTGAGAATATGTTTAAAGGGTTCTCTTTTATAACAAAATTTATAAGTGTATGAAATAAACCATTTAACAGATTTATTTAGCCATTTTATGATGAGCACACATGTCAAAACATCCTGTTACATACCATGAACATATACACATTTTTTTAATTTAAAATAGATTTAAAAGTCTTTGCATGGTTCAGTGGAGAATGGTGGCTGCTGTTTGAACTAAGTGATTGAAACTATGTTGGAATGAAGGATATATCTCATTTTTGGTGTGGAATGTACTTATAGCAGCCCTCATAGCATACTATGTGCTACATTCATCTATTTTCATAGTCTTACTTTCCTAAATAGCACTAAAGGACAACATACTTGACTTTTTTCTCTATAGTTGGAATCAAATCATGAGCTGCCAGTATAACTTTGTATATCTGTGCCTCAGTTTCCTCATTAATAAAATGAGATAAATTGTGGCAATTACTATATGTTTTTTTCCCTTTTCTCCACAACCTTGGTAGAACTTATTATCTTTTATATAATAGGCATTCCAAAAGATATTAAGTGATAGTTCATTATAGTTTAATTTACAGTTCCATGGTTATTAATTATAATGAGTAATTTTTGATACACCTATTAATCATCTGTATGTCTTTTTTTAGAAATACCTATTCACATCTTTTTCCCATTTTGTGTGTGTATGTGTATTAGTCACTATTCTGTTGCTGTGATAGAAACACTGGCCAAAGCAATTTATAGGAGAAAGAGTTTATTTGAGCTTAGGGTTCTAGGGAAATTACAGTCTGTCATGGCAGGGAGGCATGGTGGGTGGAGGTGGTTGAAGCAGGAGCAGCAGAAGAGAAGCTCTCACATCATCGTGCAGGCACTGGAAGCAAGATATGACTGGAGGTCTGGCAAGGCTTAAGAACTCTCTAAGCCCAACCCCAGTGACGTGCTTCTTCCAGGATAGCCACAACTTCTAAAACATCCCAAACAGCGCCATCATCTGGGGACAAATTGTCCCAACACTTGGAAGCTACCAGGGACATTTTCATTCAAACCACCACATTCCACCCCCTGTCTCCCCTAGGCTCATGACCATATAAAATGCGAAATACATTTAGTCCAACTTCCAAAGGCCCCTTAGTCATTATCAGTCTCAATACTACTCAAAAGTCCAGAGTCCAAAATGGATTTAGGTAAATATCTTAAGTGTAAGCCTCTATAAAATCAAAAGACAAATTACATGGAACAGAATACACATTACCATTCCAAAAGGTATGAATGGAGGAACAGTAAGGAAATACTGGACCAATACAAGACCAAAAACCAGCAGGTCAAACACAAAATCCAGTAGTTCCACATCCAACTTCTGGGACTTCACTTCCAAAGAGCTTAGATGGCCCAGCCTCTTTAGCTTTGCTGTATGGAACATACATCTCTCTCTTGTGATGGTACCACTCCATGTGTACAAGTCTTCTTGGCAGATGCCTCACAGCTCTGGCATCACAAACGTCTTGGGGTCTCCATTGCCAACCAGGCTTCACCATCACAGCTTC
>NW_008333826.1:3497-3638 GCF_000622305.1 Nannospalax galili
TTTAGTGTTTGTATTAGGTTAGGGTGAGATCTAAGTTTATGTATAAGGTTAGGTTTAGATTTAGGATTAGGTTTAAGTTTAGGGCTAGGGCTACAGTGAGGCTTAGGGTTAGGGTTAGGATTAGGGCTAGAGTTATGTTTA
>NW_008333827.1:0-337 GCF_000622305.1 Nannospalax galili
GTTTGCTGTTCTGGTCATTGATGTGGTTTTTAGTCTTGAAGCTAGGGTTGGACTATCAATTGATGTTCTCCTTTACCAGCTTGCATAGTGCTCTCCAAAGCTGTGAGAGCTAGCCTTCAGGGGAGGTGGCTTCCAGGTCAGTTCCAGCTCCATTGTTCCAAATCCTGTGTCCAAAGTATGTCCTGTCTTTAACAATAGGGTCTCACCGTCAAGTTCTGGGAGGCAGTCAAGGATTGTGGCAATAGCTTGTATAATTTTGGGAGTCGCTTGGACCACCCTGGCCCAGCAACTCAGAGGAAGGTTTCTCCTGTCTGGCACTGTTCTTGTTATGTAGTCT
>NW_008333828.1:0-271 GCF_000622305.1 Nannospalax galili
GGAGGGCCACCACCGCCTCATGCTCCGGAGGGCCGCTGCCACAGCACGTCCAGAGGGCTACCGCCGCCTCATGTTCTGGAGGGCCACCGCCGCCGCCGCATGTTCCGGAGGGCGGCCGGCCCAGCCGCCCTACCTTCTGGAGGGTGGCCGCCACCGCCACAGCATGTTCGGGAGGGCCGTCGCTGGCGGTGGAGGCAAGTTCCAGAGGGCCGCCGCCGCCGCCGCCACCGCTGCCCGATCCGGAGGGCAGCCGCCGCCGCACCTTTTGGAG
>NW_008333829.1:0-807 GCF_000622305.1 Nannospalax galili
TCTTTTTCCCTGTAAATCTGTATAATATTCACCATTAATAGCTACACCACCACTTCTACATTAGACTGGCTTGAAATTTCTTCCACCAGAAAAATTAGTCCATTGCTTTTCAACTTAGCCCCAGGCAATCATTTAGTCCGAGGCCAGGCTCCAGTCAGACTCTTTGCCAAAATATCCCAAGTGCAGATTAAGTCCTTATTTCCCTCGTGAACTACATTCTTCTCAGCACCACTTTCTTCCATGCCCCTACTAGAATGGCCTGTTAGGCTCTGCTAACAGCAATCAAGGATTTTCCTAGGCCAAACTTCCAAAGTGTTCCACAGTTTTCCAAAACCCCACATCTTCAGGTTCTTCACACTCAACACCCCACTCCTGGTACCAATTATAGTACTAGTCACTTTTCTGTTTCTGGGATAGACACATTGACCAAAGCAATTTACAGAAAGAGAAGTTTATTTGAGCTTACACCTCCACGGGAATTACAGTCCGTCATGCCAGGGAGCCATGCTGGTTGGAGGTGGCTGGACCAGTAGCAGAAGAATCTAAGCTCTCACATCAACATGCAGTCACAGGAATCAAGAGAACAACTGGAGATCTGGCAAGGCTTAAGAACTCTCTAAGCCAACGCCCAGTCACATGCTTCTAAAACTTCCCAAACAGCGCCATCATCTGGGAACAAAATTTCCAAATACTTGGAGCCTATAGGGGGCATTTTCATGCAAACCACCACAGTAATTGTTACTACTAGGTCTAGGCTTAGATTCAAGGTTAGGGTGATAATTAGGGATAGGATTAACATTAAAGTCA
>NW_008333830.1:0-420 GCF_000622305.1 Nannospalax galili
TTGGCTGTAAATTTTTAGGTTTACAGTTGAATTATTACAGTTACACAATAGTTTATTCAGTATAAACCCTATAAGACATAAAATTAAATGCGGTTTTAAACTTTGAAAAAGATCTCCATTTCATTATTAAAATACACAGTTTCATACAGTAAAATTCATTTTTAATACAGCTGATATTAAGATGCATATGTGTTTCTAATCTCTATATATCTGATTATTACTAGTCACAGTTGTTTACCTTATGAGCTCCTTAGCATCTGAGCATGGATATAAAGTCATCAGGTAGATTTCAATGTTAATGTGTTTCACGTCTACTAGTTATTAAGGATCAAATTTTTATGCTTTGAAGAATTTTTTTTTGTAGACCTCCTTCCCAGGTAGCACCCTCCCATAGCCTCCCTCCCCTCAATAGTGCCCTTA
>NW_008333831.1:0-1970 GCF_000622305.1 Nannospalax galili
TTGACCTAATCGTAAGCCTAACCTAGCCACAACCATAAACCTAAACCTAAAACTACCCTTAACACTAATGTTAATCTTTATCTTAAAACTGTCCATAGACAGAATCCTGATCATAGTTCTACTTTAAAACTATTCCAAAGCTCAAACCTAAATCTAACCCAAGAACAAATCCTAACCCTAACTCTAACAATAATTCAAACACATAATTTAGCCCTAATCCTAAAAATAACCATAGCACTAACCCTAATACTAATCCTAACTGTAACCTTAGCTTAACCATAACCGTAAACATAACATTAGCCATAATTCTAACACTAATTGTATCCCTAACACAAACCTAAACCTAGTGTGAAGCTAGCTCTAAACATAACACTAACCCTAAGATAATCTTAGCCCAGTGATAATCCTAACCCTGACCTATTACTTAATGTAACCCTAAACCTAAACTTAACCCTAAACCTAACCTTAACCCTAAATATAGCAAGAGCCCTAACCGTATCCTTAGCATAACCTTACACCCAAACCTAAACCTAAGTCTAACCCTAACCATAGCACTAGCCCTGAACCTAACCCTAACTCTACACCTAACAATAATCATAACCCTAAACCTACCCTAGACCTAACCTTAACCCTAAGTCTACTGTAGCCCTAGCCCTATAGCTAACTCTAACACTAGCCTTAAACCTAAGACTATCCCTAGACATAATCCTAGCACTGATCGTAATGCTAAGCATAGCTCTTATCCTTACTCTAGTCCTAAACCTAACCCTAACCCTAGATCTAATGTTAGCCACTACCCTTATTGTAACCATAATAATAATATTAAACATTGACCTTAGCTTAACCCTAACCCTAGCTCTATCCTGAACTCAAATCCTAACCTAAACCCGTCCCTAGACAAAAACCTAATCCTAATCCTAACCCTAAACCTTATATTAAACCTGAAACTAACCCTAGATGTAATCCTAAACCTAACCCTAAACATGACTACAAATCTAACCCTAAATGTAGCCACACCCTATCTAAAATACTATGATTGTCCTAACCCTAAATTTAAACATAACCCTGGCCCTAACCCTACTAAATGTAGTCACACCCTATCTAAAATACTATGATTGTCCTAAACCTAAATTTAAACTTAACCCTGGCCCTAACCCTAATGCTAAACCTAGTCCTAACTCAGATCCAAACACTAACCTAGCCCAACCTCTTAACCTAAGTCTAACACTAAAAGTAGACCTAGACCAATCCTTACCCTAAACCTACCCCTAAACCTAATGTTAATTATAACCCTAAACTTACGCCTAGAACTACAGCTAACTCCAACACTGACTCTAAACTAATCCTTACTCTTACAGTAAATGTAATCCTAAATATAAATTTAGCCCTATCCCTAAACATAACCCTAGCCCTACTCCTAACGCTAACCCAAACTGTAAGCAAACCCTAATACTAACCATAAGTATATACCTTAGACCCAACCTTATCCTAATGAAAACCTTAACCCTAATCCTTGGCCTACCCCTATGCCTAACAATAAAACTAAGCCTAACCTTGAATATAACCCTAACCCTACCCTAACACTAACCCTAACCCTAAACCTAACCCTAAACTTAAACCTAAGCCTCACCCTAAGTATAGCACTAGCCCTAAACCTAACCCTAAACCTACCTGTATCACTAACAGTAATTCTAAACCTAAACCTGGACCTAAACCTAACCCAAACCCTAATCCTAATTGTAGCCCTAACTATAAACTAACCCTAACCATAAAACTAAATCTATCCCTAAACTCAACCCTAGTCCTAAACTCAACCCTAGCTCAAACCTATCCAAACCCTGACACTAACCATAAATATGTACCCTAAACCCAAACCTTAACATGAAACCTTGCCCTAACCCTAAGGATTACTGTAAAACTAAGCCTAAACCTACACATAAAGCTAAACCAAAACCTACCCCTGAATCTAA
>NW_008333831.1:2510-3389 GCF_000622305.1 Nannospalax galili
CAACCTTAAACCTAAGCCGAAACCTAAACGTAACCCTAGCCCTAACCTTAATATTAAACTAACCCTAACCGTTATCCTAACCCTGTCCCTAATCTTAACTCTAATGCTGAACCAAACCTAAACCTAAACCTAAACCTAAACCTAACTACGGCACTAGACAGAAACCTAAACCTAACCTTAAATCTAAACTTAAAGCTGAGCATAATCATAACCCTAAACAAAACCCTAAGCATAACACTCACCCTCAACTTACTGTAGCCCTTGTCCTAACCCTAACTCTAACACTATCCCTAAAGTTGACACTATCCCTAAACATAATCCTAGCACTGACCCTAATCCTTAGGCTAGAACAATCTTACCCTAGTCTTAAACATAGCCCTAATCCTAAACCTAACCCTAACACTAACCACAGTACTAATTCTAAACCTAATCATAACCCTAGCCTTAACCTAAGCCTAACCCTAATGCTAACAAAAACATAAACCTAGATCCAACCCTAAACCTAACCCTAACAAAAACTGAAACTTCACTCTAACCCAAACTCTAGCCCTAACCATAAACATAACCATAACCCTAGCCCTACCCTAACAATAATTCAAACCCTAAATCTACCCCTAGATGAAAACCTAACCCTAGACCAAACATAACCCTCAACTTAACCCTTAAACTAACCGTACTCGTAATCCTAATCCTAACCATAAACCTGACAATAAAAATAGCCACACCCTAATGAGAATCCTAAGACTTTTGCAAACCATAACCCTCAAGATAACACTACCCCTAATTTTAAACTCAAACCTCTCCCTAACACTAACTCAAACATTAACTGTAACCAAACCTCTAACACTAATACTAACCCTAAATGTAGCCCTAGCCATA
>NW_008333832.1:0-110 GCF_000622305.1 Nannospalax galili
ACATAATGAACTCAAAAAACAGAGAACCAAGACAAGAAGCAACCCAATTAAGAGATGGTCTAAGGGGCTGAACAGAGAGTTCTCAAAAGAAGAAGTAAAGATGGCTATGA
>NW_008333832.1:127-591 GCF_000622305.1 Nannospalax galili
GTAAAGATGGCTAAGAAGCATCTTAAAAGGTGTTCAACATCACTAATAATTAGGGAAATGCAAATTAAAACCACTTTAAGATTTCAGCATACCCCAGTCAAACTGGCTAATATCAAGAGAAAAAATGACACCAAATGTTGGAAAGGATGTGGGGAAAGGGGAACACTTGTCCACTGGTGGTGGGGCTGCAAACTTGTTCAATCCCTATGGAAAGCAGTGTAGAGATCCTACCATTTGACACAGTTATACCACTCCTTGGCCTATACCCAAAGAACTCATCCTATTGCAGAGACACTTGTATATCCATGTTTGTTGCTGCTCTTTTCACAATAGCTAAGAGATGGAAGCAACCTAAGTGTCCCTCAATTGACAAGTGGATAATGAAAATGTTGTTCATTTATACGATGGAATTCTACGCAGCAGTAAAGAAAGATGAAATCATGAAATTTGCAGGTAAATGGATG
>NW_008333833.1:0-313 GCF_000622305.1 Nannospalax galili
ATTTCTTAAAATTATTTCCTCAGAATAAAGCTACTAGATTAAAGGGTATGATTTTTTTAAAAATATGTATGTGTGTGTTGCCTGCATGTAGGTAAGTGAACTCTTTTCGTGCAATGCCCGTGGAGGACAGAAGAGGCTGTCAGATACCCTGGAGCTGGAGTTATGGACAGTTGTTAGCTGCCATGTGGGTGCTGAGATTTGAACCCCCATCTTCTGCAAGAATAGCCAGTGTGCTTAACCGCTGAGCCATCTCTCTAGCCCCGAGTATAGTTTTTATAAAGACTTGAGATGCATAATGCAAAAACAATTGCTA
>NW_008333834.1:0-419 GCF_000622305.1 Nannospalax galili
GTGTGTGAGTGTGTGTGAGTGTGTGTGTGAGTGTGTGAGTGTTGAGTGTGATTGTGAGTTTGACTGTGTGTGTGAGTGTGTGAGTGTGAGTGTGTGTGTGAGTGTGTGTGTAAGCGTGTGTGTGAGTGTGAGTGTGTGTGTGAGTGAGTTTGTGTGAGTGTGTTTCTGAGTGTGTGTGTGAGTGTGTGAGTGTGTGTGAGAGTGTGTCAGTGTGTGTAAGTGTATTTTTGAGTGTGAGTGTGACTGTGTGTGTGAGTGTGTAAGTGTGTGTGTGTATGAGTGTGTGTGAGTGTGTGTGTGAGTGTGAGTGTGTGTGTGTGAGTGTGAGTGTGTGTGTGACTGAGTTGAGTGTGTGAGTGTGTGTTTGCGAGTGTGAGTGTGTGTGTGTGTGTGAGAGAGTGTGTGTGAGTGTGAGTGTG
>NW_008333835.1:0-209 GCF_000622305.1 Nannospalax galili
TTCTGTTTCTCTTCCTTCCTTTATTCTCTCTATTCTCTCTCATATTCTCTTCATTATCTCACACACTATGATGCTGCTGCTGCTTTCTTCCCTTGTTGTTCTCCTATTCTCTGTTACACACTTCAGCTCTTTATATAGCGTTTCCAACCACCCTCCCCCCAGCCAGGACCAATCAGGGCACACACGTGCAGTGGGCAGGCAGAGTGCAG
>NW_008333836.1:0-1314 GCF_000622305.1 Nannospalax galili
CTTTTTGAGACAGGGTCTCCCTATAGATCCAGCTGGCCTGGGACTCCCTATTTGAACCGGGCTGGCCTTGAACTCACAGAGATCTGCCAGCCTCTGCCTCCCCAGTGCTGGGACTAATACAGGGTCTAAAATTAAGATCTCACCATAAGAATACAGGTTTAAATGCCGGATTCATCTCATACATCATATATTTCAAATGGAACGTTAATGGTGAATTTAAAATTTACTTATTAATATTAATACTTACAACTATAACTGCGGATTCCCGCTAAAATATATGTTCTGATTCAATGCAATCTAGAAGCATTGCTTGTGTTATGGTTTCTAACAAGCTCTCTAGGTATGGCAAGTCCCTGCGTCCAAATGCCACTCCCTTAGATACAGAAAAGTAGAACACGGAAGTCAAAACACGCTGACGAATTTACACTAGAACAGCTTTGCTTTTTCCACAACAGCAAGGCGGGGGGCGGGAAAAGCGGGGGGGGGGCACCACGAACCATTGACTTGAGATGATTTTTTTGGTCTTTTTGAGACGGTCTCCCTGTAGCCCCAGAACTCACTATGTAGACCAGGCTGGCCTTGAACGCACACTGATCGGTCTGCCTCTTAATTGTTTTTATGAGACTATTTTGAAACCATAAAATTGCTGATAAAAATCAGGATTCAACTTCATTCATATGATCTTAAATTTAGCGGAATGCAATGACCTTTAATAATCTATTATCTAAGAGGATGCAGAGCCAACATATCCAAGTATCTACAATTGAACTTTGAGACCTGCGCTCCAGCTGTAGATAAGCACAAAGCTTAAATCCCCGGTGAATTTCGCGAACCTCCCTTTGCTCCGAGCCCCCCACGCCAAAGGCAGAGGGTCCCGGCCACTCCGAACACAGGACCAAGAGTCTTTCCAGCGGCTGCGGTTAGTCCGCACTCTCCTCCCATCTGCCGGTCCCGCCCGGACCCGCCCCGCATCCGCTCTGCACCAACCGCTCCACGTGGTTCCCGTGGCTGGGGTGAACGTTCGCATCCAGCTGAGTCTCGGTCTGGATCCGCACGCCGCCTGTTCAGCACCGCGCTGCTCCCGAGTGGAGTGCTCCCTAGGTCGGTGCAGAGTTTTCAGGACCCCGGTGTTCCGATAGTCGGGCGGAAGTTGGTGAGTCTCGGCCTCTGCTCTGGCCCCGCCCACTGTCGACCAAGTTTTGCCATCAAATGGATTCTCCATTTTATAAAAGCAAATAGAACTAGATGAAAAGCCACAGATTAACCCCACCACATTAATAGTGGGAGATTTCAATATTTCACTATCGCCAAGAG
>NW_008333836.1:1921-2848 GCF_000622305.1 Nannospalax galili
GGGTCTTGAACTCACAGAGATCCGCCTGCTGCTGCCTCCCGAGTGCTGGGATTAAAGGCATGAGCCACCATGCCCGGCATCAATGGAAACTTTTAAAGCCAGAAGGGCTTGGAAAGATTTTTATTTCACAAGTTCCAACACTGACTGTTACACTTCACAAAACTACTGGAAGAGAAGTGACAGGTTTTCATGACAGACGCTAAAGGAATACATGGCCACTAAGCCTGCTCTGCAGAAGCTAGGGGAATGAATACTAGGAACAGAAGACAGGGATAAACATATGCAGATGTCACAAATGAAAAACAATGTCAAAACTATTCCTCAGAAAGACCCAAGAAAACAACACAAAATCAACAGAAGGACAGGAGTTATACTCATGTTCTATAATAAGTCTGAATATTAATGATCACAGTTTCCTGCAGCAAAAGGGCACAGAGTAGCAGATTGAATGAGAAAAGAGGATCGATCTTCTTCCTACCTCAAAGGAACGCGTGTTTAGGCAAAGATAGACACTACCTCAGAATAAAGGGATGGAAAAAGCTACTCATCATGGGTTTAGGAAACAAGCAGGCATATCTACTTAAATAACACACAAAGTAGATGTGAAAATGAATTTAGCCTAAGCGATGAACAATGACACTTCATCCTCTTTTAAGGGAACATTTGAAAGGAAGACACTACAATTCTAAGGATGTACACACCCAAGACAGATTCTCCACTTTATAAAAGCAAATTGAACTAGATGAAAAGCCATAGATTAACCCCAACACATTAATAGTGGGAGATTTCAATACTTCACTATCGCCAAGAGACAGGTCATTTCGAAAATGAACAGAGAAACATTGGAGTTGGATGAATCTATAAATCAAATGCAACAAACAGACATCTACAGGACATTACACTCAAAATGATACCAATTCTCAGTAG
>NW_008333836.1:4431-5216 GCF_000622305.1 Nannospalax galili
TGTTAATTGCATTAAAAATGAATTTTCTTGTATGAAACTGTGTGTTTTAATAATGAAATGGAGATCTTTTTTAAAGTCAAAACCTCATTTAATTTTATGTCTTATAGGGTTTATACTGAGTACAATATTGTATAACTGTACTCAACAGTAAACGTAAAAATTTAGAGCCAATTTTGAAATAGATGCATATTAGCTCTGGAAATTGTTATTGAATATGTTAATGTTGTTGTAATGAAATGCTTCTTCTAATTAAGTGGTTATTAAATAAATAATTTAAAAAGAATATTAATCCTAAAAAAGATGTTCTGTATGAAACACACAAAAGTTCAATAAAAAATTTACAAAAAAATTATTGAGGAACATTTACTTGCATAGACCTTCTATGCACCACTGACAAGTTTCCAGAAAAAAAAATCAGGACAACAATCCCATTTACACGGGCCACACCAAAATAAAATACCTAAGCATAAACCTAAGAAAGGAAATGGAAGAAGATCACATTCATGGCATTCAGATTCTGAACAAAGAAAAGAAGAAAATGCCATAAGATTAAAAAACAAAACAAAACAAAACTGCCCAACAACAAGGACTGGAAGAATTAATGTTGTGCCAATGTACATCCTACCAAATGCCAGATAGTTTCATTCCCATGTGAATCCAAATTGTAGGGCCAGAGCTGGAGAGATGCCTCAGTAGTTAAAAGCACTGGCTATTCCTCCAAAGGACATGGGTTCAGTTCCCAGCACCCACAGGGCTGCTAACCGCCATTCATAACTTAAGTTCTC
>NW_008333836.1:5489-7886 GCF_000622305.1 Nannospalax galili
GCTGCTAAGGGAGAAAAATCAATCAATGGTCCAATCCCAGCTGTAAAGCATAATAACCACAGCAATGATCGGCACAGCAAACTATAGTGGTGTCCAGTAATCAACAGGTATCTAATTGGACATAAAACCCACTCAAAGGGAGGGAACTCTTGTGTCACACTGTATACACACACAAATACACATGGGTGGAGGTGTCATAGACCCTAGAGAAAACCCTCCATCTGTCACATCCCTGGGCAAATGTAATTTCTTACTATAGTTCATAAATGGACTCATATTTGTTGACAAGTATATAGCCACCACTCATCAAGGAAGCTTCTTTTGCAACAGACAGAGTCTAGAGTTCAACAACTGGTCACTCACAGAGAATCTGTGTCTGTGAGATGACCTAACCTAAGTGTCAAATCTACAATGGAACTTCTACACTTAAACTTCATGGAATATAGTGGAACAATGGTATAGAGAATATTAATGCATCTCTCACCTCTTATCAGGGATGTTTTCTCAAGCAACAGAGGATGAAGAACCCAGAAGACCAAAATGGGTCAAAGAAAGAGAATAAGATACTGCTGAGTGTGCATCCCTGGACAGGAGTCCTATATTTCCTCCTCATCCACAAAGGCATCAAAAACCATTGCAGAAGCTGGAGCAGAAAGATTGTAAAGGTAAGGGGTTATGCTTGACCATAAGGAATCAGAGTCTTGCAGGGTCCTGGGAATTTGAACATATGAATTCACAGCGATAGGGACAGCATGCACAAGATTCCAGAAGCTTGAGCAGATAAAAACCCAGCACAGAACTGCAGAAATGAAGGGGAGGCCCAGACCTTAGGTGAGGAGCCATGACAGCTGATGACTGCTGGTTTTGGGAGAGCAGATCTTCCTTAAGGAAGTGAGACTAGACAGGTTGAATAGGCACCCCTGGATGAACTCACAGCAAGAGAGGTGCAGTTACAAGCTCTTGACTTGAAAGTCCTTAGCATACAAGACAGAATGGGTAAAATCCTATGGGAAGGCTACGGGGTAGTGCAGGTGGGGAGGTCTAAAAATGATTAAGATGGACTGCATGAAATTCAGAAAAATTCAATTGAAAATATACAATGAAAAAAAAGAATCAAATGCCATGGCTAACAAGAATTATAGAGAGACAGGAAAATATACAATGAAAAAAAAGAATCAAATGCCATGGCTAACAAGAATTATAGAGAGACAGGAATGTGCCTGAAAAAGGGCTATCCTCCAAACCATGCCTCTGTAAACTATATTCTATCTGTGATGAACAATGGGGTCACAAAGATTATTAAAAAATAAGCATATGAGCAGCATGAGAAACCTTGTGAACTTAAAATTTCACCCCTGGTTATGGTTTCTCTGTATAAAAGCTTACCCTAGAGATGGCTCGGGGCTACAAACTTGGGTTCAGACATCCTTGTGTAGTCGCTGGCCAGCTAGACTTTCATTCTGCAAAACATTGTCTGAGCAGTCTTCTCTGGTGAAGCATTTCACAACACCACATTTTCATGTCTTTATTCTTCTTTACCTAGGACCTCTCCCGAGGCCCAGATTCATTCACTAAAACCTACCTGATCATCTGCAGTCTCTGCTCTCTTCACATTCCTGGGCTCTTTGTTTTACTCCAGGCAAGAGACCAGAACAGGCTTCTTCATGGCCAGAACTTGGGAATGAGAAAGACACACATGATGCTTGCTAAATTCCTTAGGAAATACCAGATTTCTAACCCAGTACTGTGCTTCAGTGATAATATGGAAGAAAAGATTTTATTATGGAAGTAGAACTAATCAGATGCTAAAGGATTTTGCAATGTAATGATAATGAGGAACTCACAGAATGGGGAAGTAAACAGGGATCTTCCCTTGCCCCATTTGGTTATCCAGGATAAGAAGTCTTTGTTTTCCAAAGCTATCACATTCCTGTGTTGCTTTCCTAGGGGCTGAGTGGGATGGTGAGTATCAGTGACTCAAAACCACACCAAGTCGGGAGTCTTGTGGAAGCAGGAACTCATTTTATTGCGTCATGCATTACCTTATATAATTTAAACAAAAAGGGGTGTGGAAAAGCGAAAGGCAAAGGTGTATGTCATCTGGGGCAATAACTGTGAGCCACTGGGAATTGGGCACGCCAGCTGTGATTGGGGAAAGGCAGTCCAAGGTCGGGCCCTGCTGAGTCCCCTCCGTGAGGAAGTGACCGGCAGAGACAGGTCGCCAAACTTTAGTCAGGCTCAGGAAGTTACAATAGGCCTCGTCATAAGTTATGCCACAATTATGAGGGTCCCGCAACCCAACACTGTATAGACCTATGGGTTTTGATTTCCTGTAACCTTTGCCTCTTTGTTACCTTTGCTGCCATCTGCTTTGTACTTAATTACCACGTATATGCT
>NW_008333837.1:0-269 GCF_000622305.1 Nannospalax galili
GGGAGACTCGATGGCCAAGGGCCGACTTGGGGTGACAGGGAGGGATAGGGAAGAGGCGGAGGCACTGCACCTCCCGGAGGGGGAGGGGAGCGGGGCTGGGCTGCGCCTCCTTCCCTAGGTTGGGTGGAGGTCACCCCTCCCCACTTGGTATGAGTTGATGCCTAGCGATCAGGAGCTTCTTTTCTCTGACTTCTTCACACACACACCCCTCCCCTGCCAAGCCATCCGCTCTCGCCCCCTCTCCCTGTCTACGCCTACCCAGTGGTGCA
>NW_008333838.1:0-169 GCF_000622305.1 Nannospalax galili
GGAATGACTATACCCAAGGGATTGCGGAAAGAAATCCAATGAAGGTATAACCATGGAAAAGTACATCTATGTGAAGAATGTGAACAGAAATTAAAATGACCAGATTCAATACACATCTTTCATTCATAACTTTAAATATTAATGGAATGAAATCCCCAGTCAAAAGACA
>NW_008333838.1:231-468 GCF_000622305.1 Nannospalax galili
ACTACCTTAAGGTGAAAGGATGGAAAAAATATACCAAGCAAATGGCACTAAGAAAAAAGCAGGCATAGCAATTCTAATATCTGACAAAGACTTTAAACTAAAACTAATCAAAAGAGGTGAAGAACACTTCATTCTGATCAAAGGAACAATAAACCAAGAAGACATTACTATCATGAATATATATAGACCAAACTCTGGTGCAACCAACTTCATAAAAACAATACTTCAGGACTTTAA
>NW_008333839.1:0-251 GCF_000622305.1 Nannospalax galili
ATCCACCTACAAATATGATGTCATTTGGACCTGCATTTGTGATTAATAATGAGGCTTGAATTCCCACAAAAGGAAAATATAGCATGCAAACTCTAGATGCCCTGCTGCCTTTTACAGGAGTTTATGATTTTAATCCTGAACAAGGAACTGCTGAGACTAAAGTTTGGTATAAGGAAAATCTTCTTGGCTTAGGGAAACTCCCTCTTGAATAGAAAGATTTGCTAGGTCAGTAAAAAGCTGGTGGTGCATGA
>NW_008333839.1:482-634 GCF_000622305.1 Nannospalax galili
AAAAATAAATCTCTCAAATATGCATGCCAACCTGTAAATATTAAAATATATGTATTAAAGGGAAAATGGGGACAGACTGTATTACATGTCTGTGGTAAAACAAACTGCAAGGCTATAATGCAAACAATAAAGACGTTGCTTGGCTATGTTAA
>NW_008333840.1:0-783 GCF_000622305.1 Nannospalax galili
GTGCAAGAGATGGAGGCTGCTGCAGTTAAACATCTAGTCAGGCACAGAGAATATATGCCTGGGAGATGACCAGTACTAGGTGACACATCTGCAGTTGAATCTCTATGACTAAGGCTCATGGAACATAGCAGAATAAGGGGTAGAGAGAGGGCTAATGTACCCCTCAAGCACTCACCAGTGAGGCTTCCATGTATATCAGGGTGTGATGCACACAGAAGTCCACAACAGGCCAAGTTTTGGAGAATAAGAGACTGTAGAGTGTAGGATGGGATTTTTATACGGAACCTCACTCACCTATGGCTCAGGGACCATTGCAGAAGAGGAGGTGGAAAGATGATAAGAGCCAGGGCTGGTTCATAAACACAGGGAAGTGGAGGCCTCCAGGCCACTGGAGGCTTGCTCATGTGATCCTGTGGCAGAAGTGGTGTTGAGCAAGGGACCCATATCAGCCCAATTAAACAAGGGCCCAAAGGGGAGGTGAGAAATAGGTGGTGGGCCAGCATTAGATTGAGAACAACTTGAGACTGATTGTTGCTGGGTGAGGGAGAGTATGTCTTACATATGACCATTGGGTGGACTGACTAGGCTCTAGTGGGCACATTTACACTGAAGGACATTTGGGAACAAACAACTGAATGAATAGGACTCAGCATATATAGAAGAGTGCATAGGGTTCAGTGGAGGGTTCGGGGAGGCATGGACAATGGAGGGGATAGGAGGAAGCATGGGTAAGGGAGGGGGTCTGGATTTGAGTGGAAAATGTATGAAATTTAAAAAGCTCAA
>NW_008333841.1:0-2577 GCF_000622305.1 Nannospalax galili
ACACCAAGGACGTGGCATGCTTCTCTGGCTTCATTCCAGTTTGTCTGTCATAGCTAAGGACAAAACAGTTTCACATAAAGGTAATTGTTTCTAGAAACATTTTCTCTTCAAATGGGACTGTTGATATGAATTTTTTTAATCTTCTGAAAGGTTTCAAAATGCTTTGAGCTAATTAGTGCAAAATAATAAATATACTTATTTCAAAGAATCAAAACCACATTAGTATTATTTCCAGTGTCACAAAATTACATGTCCTCATAATTTTTCTAAATCATACTTCTATAACACAGAATGGATAACATGGCACTCCCTAAAGCTTTGAATTATAAATACAACAACAGCAGTCTTAAGGAACAGAATCAACCTTGACTCGTGGAACACTCGATGACTTTATAGTCACATAAAACTCAGGATTCTTCCCCATCTGCTCTGTGCCACTTGTAAAGTATTTTTTCTCTACTTTCAGCCATGCTGTTCCATTGTATTTCTTAGATCCTCATGCTGTCGAGGGGTTAGGCGTGGAGTGATGCTTGCCTCTTCTAGCCCACAGTGTTTACTTGCCAGCGTCAGCTCTCAGGAGCTTTTTGGAATTTTTTCCTACTTGGTGACTGGCAACATTCAAGACAGTGGCAGCATCACCAGCCTGAGTTCTGGGGTCACAGGAATGGACGCAAGTAGTCATCAGAGGAGTGGGTATGCAGCCTGAGTCAAACAGAAACCTGTGAGCCGATAAGCCACTGAGACCTTGTGTGTGTTTGCTGCTGCTCCTACTGCATCATTCATTCTATCAAGAGTGAAGACAAAACAGACTCTAAAAACAAAGATCAAGCTTGTTTGGGACACAAACTTTTATGCATCCTTGGCTATTACAGTGATCTCTTTGTTAATCAACTAACCTGGGGGCCTGCATGGTAACTTTGTGTAATTTAGGCTAAATCCTAACATTGGAATGTGTGTCCTAAAGAAAAGAACCTAACCTGTACTTTTGAATCACTGTCTTTTGTGGCTTGGTACCAGTACAAGGATTCATTTAATTTAAAGTAGGCAAAAGTGTGTTTGGCCCTGATTCTTTATTGTATTATTTTTCCTTCTTACAAAGGCTTACTCATACTAAAGTCCTGAAGGTTTTTTTGTTTGTTTGTTTTGCTTTTTTTTTTGAGTCAGGTTTCATCTTATAGTCCAGACTGGCATTGAACTTGTATGAATCATCTTGCCTCAGCCTCCAGAAAGCTGAGATTACAGGCATGGTCCACTATACCCAGTCCTAATAATTCTATTTTGGATGTTTTAAAACCACTTAATTCTTTATTTTATTTTATTAGGGTATATGTGGAACATTAACACACCAGTGTAAGCTGATGCCTCTGTGGTCTTGCAGAAGCTGGAGGAGGACGCTGGACATCCGTTACTGTCGCTGCTCCATTACTGTCTACCCTATTCACTGGATATAGGGTTTCTCTCCAAACCTGGAGCCAGGCTGACATCCAGGAAGCCCCAGTGATCCTCCTGCCTCTGCCTCCATAGTGCTGGGGTTATAGACTCCCTGGATGCCTGGTCTCTGCGTGGGTGCCATGTGTTAGAACTCAGGTCCTCATGCTTGTATTGCAAGCACTTTTACCTGCTGAGCCATCTCCCCAGGCCCAAACCACTGACTTCTTTTTACAGGACAAAGGATTTACACAGTAACTTCCTTTTTGGAAGGACTTTCTCACAAAATAGTAGTAATTATATTTAACTTATAGTGTGGGTGTGCATATCAATAATACAGCAAACAATGTTTTGTTAAGTCCCAAATCCTCTTGTATCTCCTTTGGTAACTATAGTCTTTGGAGATAGACAAGCAGATAATCCCACATTTTACAGATGAAGAAATCTTGCTGCTGAGAGGTACTGTGACATGCCTAGAGCAATCTGTGTGTGGTAAAGCTGGGCTTGAGCTCATGCCTTTGGACTCTCATTCCACAGCATCTTCGGCTTTCTCAGTGAGCATTTTATCAGGACTAACAAATGTGTGGATATTAGAGTCAGGAATGGAGTAGTGGTTTAGGCTCCCTACGTTTTTTTAGTACCCATTGGAAGGTAGGAAGTATCATCCTTGCTGATTTATTTAGATCTGTCAGCAGAGAAATTTGTAGAAGAGAAATAATTACTGTCATAAAAAGAGTTAAATTCCAGAAGGTTCATGGTGCAGATGAGATAACCGTCATGCAGCTAGAGGGTTTGTGTGTGTGTGTGAGGCTGTTTGTCTACACCCAAGTGTGAACTCAATAACTGGGTGGAGTTACTTAGGAAGGCACCTGAGCACTTCATCTTGCCCCACATTCTGCATTTTCATTTTAGAATCTGACTCTCACTAAGTAAAAATTATTTATGCATATGAACTTGCTCTAAGCTAAATCAATTTAAGTAAATATTTGATGAGTTTGCTTTACTGTGTGCTGTGATGTTTTTCTCATATTGATGGTGAGAATCTATTGGTTGTCTCAGCAAAACATTACAGTGAAGACTTGGTGTCCAGTTTGAATGAGTGGTAGTGATTAGTAGAAGGAATATGTCACTCACAGGAAATTTCAATGT
>NW_008333841.1:3694-5268 GCF_000622305.1 Nannospalax galili
CCAGGTCCCCCCGCAAGATTTCTGAGCTATGTTTCCTCAAGTATAAAGTGATGATGACAGGAACTGATGGCAGAGGGTGGAGGACCCTGTGATAATGTGTGTGAGGGACACAGGGTAAGTAGACATTTAGTAAAGAATGGGAGCATTATGGTCGGCCTGGAGATGCATAGAAGGAGGAAACACCTCAGTGGAACAGGAAAAGAATGAATGTACACACACAAATCTGCTTTCAAATCCAGGGTGCATCTTGTGGCACTTGTAGCTGTGTGACCCTGGGCAAGTTATCTTTGGTGAGACTCTCTATTATGTCTTATAAAATGAGCAAATGAATATAAAACTTATTAGTAGTGGGTCTAGTGTGTAAATGCAATTGGAAAACTGAGCATCTTGTCCCTCTTCTTGTTATCACTTCAAATAGAATTTCTGTCCACTGAATGTAGACATGTAACATGTTTGAATAAAGGACTGTATCTTTTCAACTTGACTGGTGGCTGTATAACATAGGAAGCAAAGTCAAAGACAAGTAGATCCTGATGGTCAAACACACACACATGTCTGCTACCCTTCCTTGTGAAAAAATAGAAAAAGAAACAAGAAACGATTTTCTGTAGTTTTATAGTGATTTTTAAAAGTAGGATTGGGGAATTATAATGTGAACGAGAAAAATAAACACGATCAGTATTCTTTAAAACAGCACCAATTTGTTCCATTTAGAGAGGTTCCTATTACACTTTGTAAAGGACAATGAATCAATTAGAAGGACTTTATCTTAAGTTGGTAGAAGAAAGGAGCTGACACCTGAGTCACAGGGTAAGTGACAACTAGTGAATTGGTGGGGCACTGCTGTGATAAGCTGGGGTCAGAAGATGGCTTCCTCATAGAGGGGGAAAAGATCACTGATAGTCTGCATTCAAGATAAGCTGGAATGTTCAGCCAGAGAATTAAGAAGCAGGCGACAGAAGGAACTGAACGATTTACAATCTTTCTCTAGTAGACATTTCTTGGTTTTATTCCACAGTCTAATTAGGTGATATCTGTTGATCACATAGATCCAAGCACAGATAAGACAATCATGTGGAATGTCTGTGACTCCTAGAGAAGACTGATGGGGACTACATCTCCAATTCTGGGGATCACCCTAATCTTGGGGCTTTGAGGCAGGTAAAGAGAATGAAAAACAAAACCACACAAGGTCTGTTTGAACATTTAAACTGATTTAAAACGGTGGTGAGCCCAGTCATTCTCTAAGAGCTCTTCAAGACTGGAGAGACATTCTTCAGATCAAAGTAAGAAAACCATTTCTGAGCTCTGCTTCTTGAGCCCTTATTCTATTCAAGGCATGCTCTAAAGCCCCCTTTATGTGCTTTCGGGGCTAGAGATCTGGGCTTATTGCATTGACTTTACTGTACCCAAGTCCTGAAACATTTACGTGTGATCTTTCTTACTCAATTTACTTTGCAAAAAGCACATTTGAACCAAAAAAGTGACTCTAACAAGTCTGCACAGTCATTAATCTTCATGAAAATGGCTGAGAAATAATATCCCCATTTTGTTTCTAATAAAACTTCAGCTAT
>NW_008333841.1:5493-10249 GCF_000622305.1 Nannospalax galili
CACCCCCCCAAACTTCAGCCATGACTAGATCAGCTAGAATTGATTAGAAAAGTAGAATTTTAAAAAAAACCCTATCACTAGATAAAGAAAACACATGGCCGAGAACTAAAATTTGGTTGACTTCTAATTCAGATTGCTTCTGACAGAATAGATTGTGCTATTCATGCTCATTATAAAATAATGATATTCAATGGCTGTTTAGTTAATGCAAATGAACAAGTTTTTAATCATACCCTTGACTATTACCTAACTGAAACTTGTGCCTTCAAGCTTCATTGTAAAACCTTTGCTCTTACTAATTACAATATCTCGTTAAGTACTGTTGGTCTGCACCCAGAAAATCATACATCTTTTTAGAAAAGTCAACCAAATTTAATCTGCTTTGTAGAAATTTTTAGTCAATGCAAACGGGTTTAGATATGAAAACAGAAGATTCAAATATGATCATGTCACATAAGAATAGTTTAAAATAAAGTTTCATGGTACCCACGATGCTGTATGTACACCAGGCTGTGACAATCATTTGTTTCCGATGACACGTTTTACATTTCGAGTCACACCACTATTAAGTGACTTCTGATTTAATGTCAGTCTTCATGAAAAATCACTAGGATTAGAGATGCCATCTTCCCTCACTTCAACTTTACAAGAAGTAAATGTTAGCAGTTTTCATTAGTACAATTTACTTATATTTAATTTGTCTATCAATTCTATAAAACAATGATATTTTATTATAATAAATTATTTTTGGTATATTATGGAATCAATCCTTACTAATCAGGTGGTAAAGATTCCCTCCTATGCATTCCCACTTAACAGGCCAGGCTTTTCTGGCTCTTTATAGATTTAGGTTTACTAAAAGTAAATTTTCCTATGACTCTAATACAGAGACCCTCACATGGAATTGTAGCCATTAGGCAACATTTATCTTAAGAAGTTAGGCTGAAGTCCCTTGTCCTTGTATGACAAAAGCTTAGGGATCTACTGAATACTTTTATAAGTCTGCTCAGAAGACTGGTTATGATGCTGAGAAAGAAATCAGGAAAACAGTTCAACTAACAAAAACCTTAAAAAATATCTAGGAATAACCCTACCCAAGAAAGTGAAAGAATTCTAACAACAAACATCTTAAAACACTGAACAATGAAATTAAGATAAAACTATAAGATAGAAAGATCTCTGATGTTCACAGATTGACAGAATTAATATTGTGAAAATGGCTGTATGACCTAAAACAACCTACAGATTCAATGCAATCTCCATCCCAAGTTACAATAATGTTTGTCATGGAAATAGAAAAAAAAGTTCTTCAATCAAATGCAAGTGAAAATACCTTAACTACCCTGGCCAATCCTAAGCAAAAAGAGCAGTGCTGGCAATACCACAATGTTAATTTCAAAGTAAGGAAACTAGCATGGTGCCAGCACAAAAACCGACATGCAGACCAAAGAAATAGAAGATCCAGAAATAATCCCATATAAGAATAACTACTTGACTTCTTACAAGGGGCCAAAAACATAGATTGTAGGAAAGACAACCTGTTCATCAAATGGTGCTGGAAAAACTGAATATCCTTATGCAGACGCAGGAAGCTAAATCCCTTCTCACCTTGCAAAAAAATCAATTCAAAATGGATCAAGGACCTGAAACTCTGAAAATGCTAGAGTAAATAGCTTCAAGATAAATGCATTGACAAAGACTCTGGAAAGGACTCTAATAACTCAGGAAATAATTCCAACAATTGACTAATGGGATGGCACAAAACTAAAATGTTTCTGTAGAGAAAAAAATACAACAAAGTGAAGAGATAGCTCACACAAAGGAAAACAATCTTTGCTAACTATACATCTGACAATATATACTGGGAATATATAAATAATTAAATCATCCAATAAATGGGCAAATGAATTAAACAAACAGTTCTCAAAAGCAGAAATACAGATGGTCAATAAACACATGAAAAATGTTGAACGTCTGTAACTATCTGGGAAATGCAAATCAAAAGCACGTTGAGAATCTGTTTTACCTCAGAATCATTAGGAAAACAACCGCAGATGCTGGTGGAGACTGGGGAGAGGAACCTTGATACACTGTTGGTGTGAATGTAAGTTAGTCCACCCATTAGTAATCAGTATATACATTCCTCAAGAGACCAAGAATAGACTATGGCAGGACCCAGGTATAGCATTCCTGGTTACCTACGTGAATGAATCTAACTCAGCATGCCTGCACATCCGTGTTTGTTGTGGTACTTCACAATAGCTAAGATATTGAGTCAACTTAAGTATCCATCGACAGATGAGTAATAGAGAAACTTTGGTGTATGTGCACAATAGAATTTTATGCAGCTTCAGAGAGGAACAAAGTATTTCATTTGGAAGAAATGGAAGTGGAGACTGCCTTGTTAAGTAAACCTGACTCAGAAAGGTTACTATTGAATGTTTTGTCTTCTATGCAGAATGCAGATTATTTGGAGAGAGGAAGGAGAGTAACAGGAGTGGAGGGAAAAGAGGGTACTGGGAAGTGGAAATGTGCAAAGATGTCATAATGAACCCATTAAGATGGATGCGAGTAGTTTTCATGTGGTGTGAAGTGAAAAGGATTTGGAATGGCATGAATATGTCAATATTTCCCTGGCCTCCTGTCCAGAGAAGAGGGACAGTTCAAGTGTCTAAGGCTTAGTCTGCTTTCTTCATTTCCAGAATTATGCTGAACTCATTCTTTTGCTGGCTCTAACTCAGTTCTAAGAGAGCTAAGTGTAGAGAAAACCTGCTCAGTGTGCCTTTTATCTGTATTTGAAGTTACGCTTCAATATCTAGTATCTGAAGTAGAAAGCAGTGCTGGCAAATTCACATAATGTGAAGAAGCTATGGGATCAAAAAGCACAGGATTCTGAGGAAAAAGTGCATGAAAGTTCCTGGACTTCCACCTTTCCAGGGGACAGAATGTGGGGAACTAGAACCAAGCACCTCACATAGACCCAGACTCTGGGGAAAGGCTCTTGAGAGTTTTAAGTCCTTATTTCCATGTGTAAGTGAGGAAATCATAAGCAGTAAGCATTATCACTAATTTTTCAATGCATATGCTTTAATTCTCTCTAGTGCCTTTACCACTACTTAAGAGCAATAGACTCTTTGAAAGTCTATTCTATTTCTTATTACATTAATATAAGTATTGTCTCTGTTTTATAACCAATGGTTCTTGGACATATTAAGTAAAGGAAGTTAACGACACAAATACACAGAAGTCATTTTGACCCATGGTTTCAAGTGTGAATCTTTTAGGTGCCATTTATCATATCTATCTTATCTATCTATCTATCTATCTATCTATCTATCTATCTATCTATCTATCTATCTATCTATCTATCTATCTATCTATCTATCTATCTATCTATCTATCTATCTATCTATCTATCTATCTATCTATCTATCTATCTATCTATCTATCTATCTATCTATCTATCTATCTATCTATCTATCTATCTATCTATCTATCTATCTATCTATCTATCTATCTATCTATCTATCTATCTATCTATCTATCTATCTATCTATCTATCTATCTATCTATCTATCTATCTATCTATCTATCTATCTATCTATCTATCTATCTATCTATCTATCTATCTATCTATCTATCTATCTATCTATCTATCTATCTATCTATCTATCTATCTATCTATCTATCTATCTATCTATCTATCTATCTATCTATCTATCTATCTATCTATCTATCTATCTATCTATCTATCTATCTATCTATCTATCTATCATCTATCGTCTATCTATCTATATCTATATATGTGTGTATATACATATATATACTTTATAATCACATATTTTGTAAGATAGCACTTTTCAACACTATTAAGTAGTATTCTTCCTGCCATCTTCCAGAGTGATCACCTGCATCAGAATAAGCTGAGAGTTTTACAAAACCTCTAAGTGTAGAAATTAGTCCAACCTTAGGACTTGGAATGGGCTGAGAGACTGTGAAATCTGCATTTTTAATGAGAACTCCCTAGGTGATTCTTATGCCAACTAAAATTTGAGAGCCCCTGCTGTAAAGGTTGGGGCACCAAAGGTCTCTTGTGGATGCCTTTTGCCTCTGGCACAGAAGCTTCTAAATGTAGAACTTATGCCAAGCTCAGTTGTTACCAAGGGCTACAGCAGGTGCAGCGGCCTGAGGGTAAAGGAGGGTCACAAAAAGGACACAACTTTTGCAAGGCCCACATCACAGAGTAAGAGTTGCAGGCTCTAAAAAGCGGTTCAACAAGCAGATCTATATTCATCTTAGAGCCCAGCGCTGGCGCTTGACTGTAATCAGCGAGAAACAGAAAGAAAAACTGTCCTGACAGCCCAAAACAAATTGTCATCTTCATCTCTTCTACCTCATGAAACGTTCAGCCTCAAGCAGTTGCTTCTCTGACATTTATCCACAGTGGGCACTGGGCACAAAGCGAATAGGTAGTTTGATTTTGGTTTGTGTGAAGTTAAGGAGCACAACGAACTATGTATCTTTTGACTCATCTGGCTGCTTTGCTGCCTCACTGAAAATGCCCAACTTCTTGCATCTCATAGGGAGGAAAGGGACCTGCTAGTAGGAAGGGTTGCTTGATCTTATCAAGTAATTTCAGTTCACTGGAGTCCCATTTATGAAGTGGCAGTTTCAGGGGTCTCAGCAGCCTGAAATAAGAGAATCTCATGTGTACTTCATGTTCTCTGATAGAATCCAAACCAGAGTCAAAATTCAA
>NW_008333841.1:15095-22406 GCF_000622305.1 Nannospalax galili
ACAGAGACTGCAAGATTACTAATTATTTCCAACAGAAACAACAAAAACAACCCTCCTCCCCCCACCAAACCCTGCCAGACCCATGAGTCAAATGACAGCTTTTAGTATCTGAACAGAGTGCAAAGGAGAGTTGGACACTATGGTGTTTTCAGTCACACTTATGTCTAGACTGGCCTCGAGTGTTTCAGGTGTAATAGACCAATGCTGATGCATAAGCAGAAAACAGTTCATTTGTAGAGTGAAAAACTTTACTGTGGGGGTTTCTGATTTCCAAGTGTCAGTTCACATATTCAACCTGAAATTTCTCACTCATAGAATAAAACAGCAATAAACCACAAAACACTTGAATATGGTAATGCTGGATTTGTTTACACCCTGTCAGTTTGTGGTTGGAGATTTTCTACTTGTGTAAAGGTATTTAAATTTTAAGTATCAAATAAATAAAAGCTTATTCATAATGTTTTTATTTTTCTTTAAACACCAAAGTAATTTCTTAGCATGGTTCCACATATAAATATACAACTTCAAGACAATGAATCTTGTACTCCTTCTGGTCACAGAAGAATTTTTTAAACATTTTTGCTACATTTTATTTATTTTTTTATTGTGTATGTGTATGTGTTCGTGTGTGTGTGTGTGTGTGTGTGATGGCAACTATATAGAGGTTGGAGGACATTTGTGTGAGTTGCTTTTCTCTTTTCACCATGTGGGTCCCAGGGATTGAACTCAGGCTGTCAGGCTTGGTAACAAGTGCCTTTACCCACTGAGCCATCTCACTGATTTTTACTCTTGCTTCTACCTCCTGTCTTATAATTCCATGTAGATATGGCATATTATTTACCATAAATTACTTAAGTTTAGATGATATTTACCTAAATTATAGGCAGTGTTGAAGAGATGTTTAAACTCATCTATTGTAAAAATATATAAATATATATAGAAACAAAAAAGTAAAATGAATGCTCAAAGACCAGATCCAACAATTATGAAGACTTGTATCATGATTTTTACTAACATTAAATTTCATAGGAGGCATAATATTTGTAAAATTTCGAGAGTCAACCACTAGGCATGGTAGTGCACACCTTTAATCCCAGAATGGGAGGCAGAGGCAGGCAGATCTCTGTGAGATCCAGGTCAGCCTGGTCTACATAGTGAGTTCCAGGTCAGCTGCGGCTACACAGAGACCTTGTTTTAAAAAGATTAAAAAAGAAAAAAAAACCTCTCTTTAAGACACTTTTAGAACTGCATGAAGATGAAGAAAGGCAAAACGACAGAATAAAAGCACTGTTCTTCTTTCTCCCTCTGTTTTCCAATGAGATGAGACCTGAGACCTGGAGTGAATCTTTCTTATCAAGTTGTTTTTTATGGCACATTTCTGTAGGAACATTAAAGAGTGCTCTGGTTGCAGATCAATACTATACTGGCTAAATATAGATTTACTTATGCGGTAGACTGAAGGAAGCCATGGCAGACAAATGAGTAAATAACGTCTCTTTTGACAAGTTCATAATTGTGTATTTGTTACATGAGTTCTTCCTCAGGCAGTTCTAGGGAACTGTCATAAGCCAGGACTAACCTGTACTCACTCTCACAACCAAACTGACTTATAGAGGAAGCAGTGAGACCAGAGCATGAAGTGCTGGAAGGAAACAAACCACATGAGCCACAGCATTGCTCTGTCATCCTGCTTGAGAAGGAAGAGAACAGATGAGATTAAGAAAAGTGTGGTTTTTGGAGACCAGGGAAACCCAATGAAATTCATTCATCTTGGAATATTTGATAGATATTGTATGCAGAGGGGGAAAATATCAAACATGCTAGTTATACAAGTGTGTAAACAACATACACATGAAATGCTGTATATACAATTCAAACAGATACTTCATTTTCCTTTTGGTGCATATAAATCTTTTTCTCTTTAATTATAATCATGCATCCACTGCTATGATTTGAATGTGCAATATCCCTCACAGGACGATGTTTTGAACTCTTGTTCTGTAACTGTTGGTGCTATTTTGGGAGGCTGGAGAACCTGTAAGGAGTGGGGCTGAGCAAGCAGAAGTAGGCCATTAGGGCAAGCCTTTTAAAGTGAAGGCTCTCTGCTTCCTGATCTGCTGTGATGTGAACAGGCTCAGCCACACATTCCCGTCTCCATAGAGTGGATCCGCCATCCCTTCTCTGAACTGAAACTCTCTGAAACTATGGGCCCCAACAAACCTTCCCTTCCTTAAGTTGTTTCTGTCATATGCTGTTGTCGAAACAATGCAGAAGTAACAAGTACACCCACTGCAATAGTATCCTAACAGAATAGTAAGCATTCAAAAGTGCTTCCTGGTTGAGAAGAAGCAAAAGGAAAGAGGCAAAGGGGAAACATCCTCTTTGGTCTCAGTTCTGCCCATTTCTCCTACATAGTACTCTTTTCCACCTTGAATTTCTCTTCACTATTAAACATGTTCCTCAAATATGATCTCTTTTCCAAAAACTTTCCCTGACTACTTTTGGAAGGTAGACGTTACTCTTTTTGTTGTTGTTTTTGTTTTGTTCTTGACATAGGGGTTCAACTATGTAGCTCTGGCTGGCCTGAAACTTCTTTATGTAGACCAGGCTGACCTTGAACTCACAGGGAAATACCTGCTTTTGCCTCCCAAGTTCTGGGATTAAAGGCATGAACCACTATGCCCCACCTCCTTTCTGTCAGCTATCAGAACTAACAGTTATCAAGAGATTACTAAGGGCTGGGCGTGGTGGCACACACCTTTAATCCCAGCACTCAGGAGGCAGAGGCAGGTGGATCTCTGTGAGTTCAAGGCCAGCCTGGTCTACATAGTGAGTTCCAGGACAGCTGGGGCTACAGGGAGGCCCTATCTCCAAAAGACCAAAAAAAAAAAAAGAGATTAATGATAAGCTAAGGGTTTTAAATGGTTTATCTTACTTAGAGGCAGGCATTTATTATAGTCATTCCAGAAAGAAGGAACTAAGGTTGGACAGTTTAAGTAATTTCAGTGGGCTCTGGACTCTGCGCGGTTCCTAAGGAAACAAATACCTTGGGCAAATAGTTCATTATTTTGAAAAGTTAGTTAATCTTGAGAGGGGTAGAATTCTTGGGATTAGCAAGGCTTCAACATGTTAAAGTATCATAAATTACCAAAAATAAAATCCATCATCATTAATGTGCTTGTCTTACTAGACAATGAAGAATCACTGCTGGAGACGGCTGCTCAGAATGCCACCTTACGAAGCCATTTAGTCTAGAGCATGGCTGTGACTAGATCATATTCTTTGCATTATCCAAAAGAGGGAGAGAGAAAGGCCCACCAAGGTGAAGAAAGAGCAAGTCCATCTCCTTGTTAAAAGCATCTTTCAGGTTAAGATTTCTATTTGAATGATTTGTTGTATTCTTTCTTATTTTAGATAAATTCTTTTAGAGTGTCTAGTGTGGTTTATGACTTGGAGTGTGAGAATTCCTCATTTCAGTAATAATTTTGGATCAGATGATGCTTCATCCTGTCCTCTGTATTGGACGCTTAGTAGCATCTCTGGTGTCTACTTAGGAGGTGCCAGTGACATCTACCAGCACAAAAATGCTGAGCAGGAATGCCACCAGTCATTGGTGATGTCTTCTTAGAGCGAAGTTCACCCATTGGATTCCAGACAACTCATATTTCTTCCATTTATAACTGTGAGAATCCTGCCTGATCTGTATTTGA
Organism: Nannospalax galili; assembly: GCF_000622305.1. NCBI lineage: Eukaryota > Metazoa > Chordata > Mammalia > Rodentia > Spalacidae > Nannospalax > Nannospalax galili. Next base: position 18,806 of record NW_008333841.1, read on the forward strand.
AATAAATTTTATCTTCTCCTTTTAGACAGTCTCCCAAACTGGCCTGGATCTCACTACATAGCACAGGCTGACCTGAATCGTTACATCCTCTTGCTTCACTTCCCAAGTGTTGAGATTACAAGCATGCACCATCATACCTTATATACTATTTAATGGTGGAAAAGTGGCCTCATTCTCTCCAGCTTCAGAGAGGAAAATGAAGTCACCAAGCACAGAGACCTAAATGGCACACGTAAGATGGCCCTGAGTTGATGTTATCAGAATGAAGTAGCAGGTCCTTCTCATCAAACAGATGAAAACATGTGCATGTGTCTCTGTGCTGGCAAGACAGGACACAGAGGATCCCAAGCTGCTCTTGCCTGGTGAAGAGAATGAAGGAGACTTGGAAACTTTTCTGCAATTCCTCACCTGACCTGGTCTTCAAGCTTACAGGAAAAATAGACCGCTCCATCTTTCTTACTTTTTGTCACTAGGCAGATGGTTACTACATAGACAAATGCTAAGTTCACTTAAATCACTACTGGATGTAAAACCAGGTCAGAAGCATAATAACCATTGAGATTTGAAACCATCAGAAAGGCCAGATGTTCAGAATTATAAGAACACATGTCTGGGGACCACAAGTGCAACCCTGAGGCCCTGGATTTTTCAATATCCCTGGTTTTGGAATCTGCTTAGCAGTAACAAAGAAACCATGTAAGAGAAATTACAGAACCAAGTGGAAGTTCAAAAGTGAAAAAAAATGTGGGTACAGGCTCAAAGAAGCATATTTTACAGGTAACAGATACTGTTAGCACACAATAAAATGTCTGCATGTAGCATTAAACGTGTCCTAGATTAACCAGTCAGTAAATATTTCATTCCTATTGTGAAAAAGACTGTTGTATCAGACCTAGAGTTGAATTTTATTGAGCTTAACCCATGTCAAGGCTAAATTTATGATTTGCATACCTTTGAGGTTCTTAGTTCACAAATCATGTCTTAGCTCATACATTGAAGGAAATATTTTATAACAAATATTCATAAAGATTCATCAAATACACACATTGAGAATATAGTGCTGGACAAGACACTCAATTGTATAAGACCTGATGGCCTTGTATTCATCAGGTAGAGAACACAAAACTTGAGCATAATTTATTCTACTGACAAAATTTATAAGAACTTCTTTCTCTCCCAACCTGTTCAGGTGGTTCAACTAGCAAAGGGAACTGAAGTAATATTATCCGTGAATGAAATACCTAAATTTCATATTTGTTTGATAAATAAATTGCAAATTCAATGCTTTTTAGATTCAAATCTATGGAATTTGAATCTATTATTTTCATAGTTATTATCTGTGCTGGTGATGTTTCACAGAGCCCCAAATGAAGGTAAGCCTGAACTAATTAGAACAGAAATGAGAGAAAACGTGTTTTTACTGCCAGTGCTATATGCCTATCTCAGAGTGGATTATGTAAGTACCTGGTATATACAGAAACACTTGACTGATTTATGTGTTTTGCTGTTCATGTTTGTAGGCTTTAGTTGGCATTTGTAAGCAGTCTCACTAAATTCTAAAATTTAGAAAATACATTCATTCCCTATTGTGTGGAATGCACATAATTTTTAAGCACTGCCACGACTCTCAAGAGGATTGGGTGCATTTTATCCACATTTTTTTTGTTTAAACTGAGTAGCTAACGTTTCTGTTTACCAGCTTAAAGTATTTATGAATCACAGAAAACTGGAATTTAATATGTAGGAGGATTTGCCTGAATTTAGCTTTGTGTTTTTCTACCTCTGTTTTAAAAATCTGAGATGTTATTCATATCTATCATTTCTGAAAAGTGTGTGTGTGTGTGTGCACGTGAACACACACACATGGGAGAGACTGAGAGAGAGAGAAAGAGAGAGAGATAAAAATCCTAAAGCAATTATTTTCTTCATTGTCTTATAAGTGTTGACTTGTTGAACATATGTTCAATAGTACACATTTACAAGAATGATGCTCATAAATGCAGTGTTATATTGATATTCTTGGTGAAAGTGGTTGAATGAATTCAAATTCTAAATTTTTATTTATTTATTTAATGTGCCTGAGTGCTTTGCCTGCATGTATGTATATGTACACCAAGTTGGCTGGTGCTTGCAGAGGCCAAAAGAGGGCATCAGATCCCCCGGAACTGGAGTTACAGCCAATTGTGAGCTGCCATATGAGTGCTTAGAACCAAACCCAGGTTCTCTGCAAGAGCAGCAAGTGCTCTTAACCACTGAGCCATCTCTCCAGATCCCATAAATTAATATTTTAATGTATGTTTCTCTGGTTCTGGAGAGCAGTGGCAGAAAAAAGTTTTCAAAAAGAAAAAGGTCATAGAGATAAGTGCTTTTAAAAAGTGAAAGAATGGTCATGGCATGAATGTGAATTGAGTTGCTCCAAAATCATTTGACAGTATTCCCAGAAGGAAAAATGGAGACAATAGAAGAGAGGAAAACTACAGAGGCAAAGGCTGAGACTTCTCTAGAAGTATGAATTCTGAGATTGAAAGTAACTGAGGTATTGATCTACCTAGTCTTAATATAGTTGACCTAGAAATAATTAAGAATTGAGACTCTTCAAATGCTGTGTTGGAGGGGCTGTCTGAACAAGGTTTACAATGAATGGATACTATCTTTGGAGTGAAGATCACTGTAATGAATGTATTACCTTAATATTTATTATGGTGAGTCTAGGGACAAAGGAGATTAAATACTTTTTTAACCAATTCTGGAAAACAACAGGAAGTAATAATTTAAAACAATGTAATTATGCAAAATTTCTCACCACTTTCCAGAAAAATAATGTGCTCTTTTGGAGACTCTATTCATAGTACTCGAGCTCGCGAGTTGCTTCTCAGAATGCTCCTTGTTATGTTTTTTGCTTTAGAATAAATAGGACTTAGTAAAACCTGGATCTGCTTAAAAACAAAACAAAGGAAAATGAATTCCAGCACTCTAAACATAGCTCCTACTAATGAGCCCTGTATTTATAAATGTACAAAATCTGTTTAATCTATAAATTGGGGCATTTGAAAGTACAAGTGTTCATAAAGAATGACCCAAGGCTATGTGATCAAGGAAGTTAGTGATTTCTCTAATGCTAGCCTCCTGTGAGGTGTTGAAAGTAGGATTATTTTCTACCTCTCATAAAGTTCTCTTTTGATTTCCAGTCCCACCAGGAAAGGATGTATGTGCTCAGAGCCTTCATCTGGGGCTCTCCTTGGAGGACTTCTCTAACCCACTGGGGTTCTGTTAGTTTCATCTTTACATCATTGTGAGAGTGATGCAGAGGAATGTCCTCGTCATCTTACTTAGACTCCCACTGATTGATGTCCAGTTTCTGCTGATTCAGTATTGCCTCATTAAAGCAACCTTACCTTTTCCAGCCCTCACAAGACCTAGGACATCTTTTTATTTAGTGATGCTAATGTCACCATGATTTCACTTAGCTGTTGAGATGCCAAAACATGCAAAGGACTGTGTGCTGGAAACACCGAGCATTTATAGAGAATTTTAAGTGACTGACTCCTGTTTTGAAGGAATTACAGACTAACTGAGGAATGAAGATAGAACATTAATTTAT
>NW_008333841.1:23015-26671 GCF_000622305.1 Nannospalax galili
ATCCTATCCAGCAATGCATCACTGTCAGGCCCCCGACTTCTTGATATCTGTGAGCAGCCTGGAGATCAAATCACACCTGATAGCCAACTCAGAGACAGCACACCTTGCCTGAGGAAGTGAACCATGAGGGCACATTTCTCTATGCTAACTAGATGTCACCTCCCAAACAGCCCTTGATCATGTTGTAGTTTCTTAAGGAGCACCTTAATTTGTTTGATGTTAATCACTTTGTTAGATCCTGTCACAGAATTAGTCAACTGCCACGTGTGATGTTTCAAGGTCTGCTTCTCCCCTTTCCTGCCATCACAGGACCCCAGGTTTTCAGGAGGTAAAAGGCGTCTCTCACATGTACTCTGTTCCCCTCCAACATCTTCTCCAAGCACTTCACACCTAGTATGGAATGTGAGATGATTTTCATATTTGCCACTGACCTCTAACACCATTTCAACTTCCATATTTCTACCCTGTCACTGTAAACCCTGCAAATCCACACATTAACAAACCAGTGCTCAATCTATTTGTTACTTCTCTGGTGCTGTGATGAAACACCATAACCAAGGTAACTTATAAAAGGAAGGTTTTATTTGACTTATGATTCCAAAGAGATTAGAGTCCATAATGGTGGGAGAAGCATGGTGCCAGAGGAGGCCATCTTGAAGCAGGCATAGGAAGCAGAGAGTGACTGGAAATCTGGCAAGGCTTAGAACTTTCAAAGCCTGCCCCCAGTAATGTGCTTCCTCCAGCAAGGCTGAACCTCCTAAAACCTCCCCAAACAGCACCACCCACTGGGGACAAAATGTCAAATACTTGGAGCCTATGGGGGACATTTGCATTCAAACCACCACACTATTGAATTAGGTTTTTCCCAAACATGTAAGCTTAAAGCCTGTCTCCTCTTTTTCTGCTTGGATCATGCTGTCTTCATCATCTTACTCTCTACTATCACACTGTTATATGAGATGATGTACCCTGAGTTGAGTTGAATATGAAGAACACAGACCATCATCGCATGCACCTTCTCATACACCATAGGTTACCATAATATTCAGATTTTTCTCTCCTGCAGTATATTGAAAATGAAGCTACCTGCCTGTTGTCAGCAGAGCCTGGACTCTTGAGTAACTGATTCATTCAAAAATAATTCACTGCTATGTATTCTCATCTGCCCACAGATTGCAAAATGCAACTCATTGGGCTTGTATCTTGTATCATGGTCTTAACTTTGGTCCCGATGCTATATTTTCACCAGCTGAGCTAATGGCTTTAGGTACATGGGTGTAACCAGTGGTAATGTCAGACTCATGTGTTACTGTGATTAAGGGGAGTCTAGATATCATACAATTTAATTCTTCATCTTAAAGTTCAGCCTGTGACAAACAGAAAGATTAAGATACTTGCTCAAGGCCACCCTGCTTGGTAAATTTTTAATTTAGATATTCCTTTCGAAACTGGTTTCCAATGCTCTTGAAACATTGTTGCCCTTGTGGGTTTCTTTTCACAGCAGAAAACTTTCTTTCCAAATTCTATCTATGCCCAAGGAGGACAACTGGAGATGAAAAGAGGAATGGGAAGTTATCAAGAAACTCCTAGGTATAGAAACTTCTATAGATGAATAACAAGTAGTATGTGCATTGAATGCTTGTAATGTGTCAGGTCCTGCACAGAATAGTTTACAACTATTCTCTACCCATTGAATCTTCAAACAGCTGAATGGAAAAGAACTGTTTCCTTCACCCCCATTCTATGAGCAAGGGAATCATAGCAGAGTCAGGCAGCTAACAAGTGGTCTAGAGGGCTTCACACCAAGGTACCATGCTTTCTCAGACCTATGGAAAACCTCAGCACCTCTCTGTGGAAGAGGTGCTTTCTATCTTTACAGATGAGGTAAACAGAGCTCTTAGGGGTTTCATAACTCAAGGAAGGGTGCGAGATCTGCATGCCTGTCTGCCTCTTTTCCCTCTGCTAAGCTGTGTCATGATGTCACCAGCAAAACACTACTGAAGTCCATAGCAGCTGAGTTCAACTCAGTTTAGTAAATTGATAAAAACGAACGGATGCTTTAGCAATACACTTTGATTTTCTCTTCCCTTCTCCTATTGTGAAGGAGAGACAGGCAGATTTCAGCTGATGTGTTAGGTCTGGCAAAGCTCTTCATGGGCAGGGAATGAAATGCGTGCCACGGCACTTCTCCCCAGATGCCTAATGTAGTCTCCAGCACAGAAGCTGTTCAACAAGCAGGTCGCAAATGAGATGATAATGCCGGCTTGGCATGTCACTGCCTTGAACTCTCCACGATGGCCTGGATCTACTGCCCTGACTGATTCCTGAAAGAAATGTCTTGTGGATCATTATCTGGAGAAGGTCCTCCATCTGTCAGTGGGGTGGTGGTCATATTTAAGGTGGCTGGGCCAAAAGACTGAATGTGAACAAAGATTTAATCTGAATTCACTCAAGTCATACAGCTCCAGGGCGTGAATCCTAGCTCCAGTAGGGTGTTGAAAAAACAGTCGCAGTATCATCATGGCCGCACACTTCAGATATGTACTCAACACAGTGAAGAGGAGAGAAATGGCTTATGAATTGTGTGTTAGGGTGATGTTGTTCAAGCAGGAGGTCGTTTTAGAGAACACTTCCCTAAAGACATTTCCCAATTACTGATGCATTGCAATTACGAACAGGGAACGGTTGCCCAAGGTCACCAAATTTATTTCCTTTGTCAGAATGGGGTTTAACTACAGATGATGTCCCCCAGAATCTCGCTTCTGTGATTTCATACTGGTGAATTATTGTCCCTATTATTATAATCCAAAGATTTTATTTCCCCATTTATAGCACTTAAATTTTAAGTTGCTTTCATTGTCCCCTCCTGCTTCCTGTCAGTGATACTTGTTCCCTGGTTTATCAAATGATTTTCTACTTTATTTCCTGGAATGAAAATGCTATTTCTTTACTTACCCTAAAAGATAAGCAAGCTTTAATTCTGAAAAGGGAAACTGACTTCAAGACTACAACTTTTCAACCTGCATTAAGACTTTCACCTGAATCTGTTAATTTCATTTTTCAATCTTTTATCTCTTCTTTATATACAGCCAGTAACTACTATGTTACAGATTGTGAACCTCAGCTATCACATCCAGGATGGGGTTCCTTTATAATTGTGTGCCAGAGGACAAAAAAGACTAAAGAGCTGAAACAGCTGTTTACATTTACTATATTTGAGGAAATAGAATTTGATCAGTGTTAGATTTCCTACCATAGGATAGTGATTAGTAGTTTATGGGGTACAATTAAACTTAAAACATTACTTTTCCTGCAAAGACAGCTGCATAAAAAGCAAAATTCTAAACACAAGTCGACATTAAAAATGCCCAACATGAGCTATAAAGTACAGCTACAAAATTTGTTCTTGAGGGAATAGGGCCTATTTGTAACATTCCTAAAAATTTACATTTCTTGGTAAAATATTCCACTCAGTGTTTTGATGTCAAATGTATATTTATCAAAAGTGGCAGAAGAATGTTTTTATAGTAGATGTAAGATGGGAATTGGCCAAAATACACACACTTTTTATTCTTACTTGTTATGAATTAAATTGTGTCCACTAAAAATTCGCATGTTGAAGTCCCAACCTCCAACGTAAGTATTTGGAAGCAAAG
>NW_008333842.1:0-433 GCF_000622305.1 Nannospalax galili
GTGAAAGACCTGTATAATAAAAATTTTAAGACCTTGAAGAAAGAAATTGAGCAAGATAGCAGAAGATGGAAATATCTACCATACTCATGGATCAGTAGGATTAATATTGTGAAAATGGCTATCCTACCAAGAGCAATCTAAAGATTCAATGCAATCCTTATTAAAATTCAAACCCAATTCTTCACAGAAGTTGAAAAAAGAATCTCAAATCTCATATGGAAACATAAGAAATCTATGATAGCCCAAACAATCCTGAACAATAGAAGAAGAGCTTGTGGTATCACCATCTCTGATTGCAAATTTTATTATAGCTATAATAATAAAAATAGCATGGTACTGGTATACAAACAAACATATTGATCAATGGAATAGAGTTGAGGATCCAGATTTAAGTCCATGCAGTTACAGTTACTTGATTTTTTACTAAGGGGCC
>NW_008333843.1:0-789 GCF_000622305.1 Nannospalax galili
GGTGCATGACCTCTGAAGAAAAATTGCCTATTCTTTTACAAAGACAAAAAGTGATAAAAAAAAAGCCCTTAAATATAAATGGCAACAAAATAATAAAGGATATTGAAATGAAGAAAATAATCATATGACTCAAAGAATACAAACCATTCAGGAAGAAATAGCAAAAGGGAGAGGAGAAAGATAAATTGGAAAATTGGTTAGACAATAAATAAAAAGAGCTGGTTATTCCCATTCCCATGAGAAAAATAATTTTCTCAAATATACGTGCCAACCTGTAAATATTAAAATCAATGAATTAAAGGGAAAATGGGGAAAGGCTGTATTACACATCTATGGTAAAACAGAAACTGCAAGGCTATAAAGAAAACAAGAAAGATATTGCTTGACTATGTTAAGAAAATTTTAATCATTCAGCTTTGTGCGTTCCTTTTACTGTGATTACTGAAAAGTTTGTATACTGAGAAATATTGTGCAAATTCATGGTTTGATTTACAGTCTGATGCTTTGCTGCTGTTGTAAGCTTTCTAATTACAAATAAAGGTTGCAGAAGGCTCCTGAGAGAGAGAGAAGAAAAAAAGAAAAAAGATATTCGGGCTTATCTCTCCCGAGCTTGTCAGTCAACATCCTCTTCTAGAACTGCAACTGTGGTTTCTAATATAGTAATTGCTACTGCCACAGTTAATTTCACCCCTTCAGGACTCAGCTGGAGGTGGATTCTGCCACAATATAATGGCACATGGGGGAATTCTGAGGGGACATTGAGCACCGTGTATGCACATTGAGCATGGT
>NW_008333844.1:0-552 GCF_000622305.1 Nannospalax galili
CACCCTCCTTATGCACAGCCCTCAAGAGAGTGAAGAACCAGAGAAAGCCTTAATTAGTCATTCCCCACACTTCTGTGGGAACCTCTTACCAAGGGAAGGCCCCATTGGCCTCCCTGCCAGCCCCAATCCCTCCCTTTAGGGAAGCAGTAGTTCCTACATCCTTGGGCCAGGCTAAATAATCTATGCTAGTCTACACCCCTTTCTCTCCTACTGATTTGTATAACTGGAAGACCCAGAATCCCCCTTTCTCCAAACCCCCCCCAGGACATTATAGATCTCCTAAGTTCCATCTTTACCACTCACCTTTACACCTGGGAGGACTACCATCAACTTCTACAGATTCTGTTTATTTCTGAGGAGTGTGCCAGGGTCCTCAGAGAAGCAGCCCTCTCTCTCCTTGGACAAGATGGACTGACCACTACAGAATGGGAGGATATTGAGGAAGCATTCCCAACCACCCCCCTAGACTGGGACCCTAATACCTCACATGGTAAGGAGAAATTACACTGGTATCACCAGACTCTGTTACAAGGAATCAGGGCTGCAGATAGG
>NW_008333845.1:0-2418 GCF_000622305.1 Nannospalax galili
ACCAAGAGATTGTCCCTGACAAGGACATGGACAGGAAGCCATCACAAGGCTTTGAGAATCAGAGTGTAAGAAATTACACCATTCAGGAGCCTGTGATTTTTCTTTAATTTATTCAGCACTATGCTGCACCCACTCAGCCTGGCTTTATTTCCAAGTTTTTCATGAAGATGCCTGAATCTGAAAACTCTGGGACCAAACTTTCTTAGCAGTGTCTGGAATGTTTATCAATCTGAATATTCATTAAAAAGAGTGTCTGTTTTTCTGAGTAATAAAGATTTATTCTGTACTATTGGTCAAATGTTAGAGCTTCCACTAGCTGTACTTAGGCTAAGGTGTGGAGCCTTAGAATGGATGACTTCACTGTAATTTATTTTACTATTACGTCTTTGTAAACAATGTCATCATTCATTGTACTATTGACAACAGTTATGAAGCCAGATACCTCAATAGGATTTTATCAGAGGTTAATAAAATGGGATACGATATAGTGCTTTCAAAGACATTAAAAATAATCTATCATCATTAGCCTCCAAAATTATTCATCATTGCAGTATGTGATGTAATGTTTTTCTTACTTGGTTTTATGTGAAATAAAACCACATTTGATGATTTTAAATGGAAAGCACAACTTAGTTCTACATGATTCACGGAGGAAGAACAAACACTGTTGGATATGTGAAGAGATCTTAAGGGCTCATCAATAGACACCAGTGGAGCTGAAGGATGACTGCAGAAGGCTCATTGTACTAAGTGGCTCTTATCTGTCCTCAGGGTCCATCAATGAGACTAGTCACATAAAGAGTCAGCTGAAGAGTGGTCAGCATTTTGACTTGAGAGAATGCTGTTCCCTTGCTCCACTTTTGAGGCTTCAGTAAGGACCAGTGAATGCATGAGGCTGGGCCTCTTAGAGGATGTGATTGTGCAAGACATGCCAAGCCTCAAGATTTGGACATCACCAAAGTGAAGACAGAGACACCTGACACCACAGAGCAAAGACTCAGTCACCCTGGTGAATGGGTCTGAGATAGTTGGTCTCAGGATATTTATATAAGTGTTGCCCAGTAAGGTGTTAGGGGAACCATGTTGTATGCAAATATCTCAGGGTCTCCAAATAGAAACCCAAGGCTTCTCTAAATACGCAGCAGGGCACTGTCCCGTCAGCCTTAAAGAACCACCGAGTCCTAATGCCACACAACATGGAGTGGGTGTGGAGCTTCCTTTTCCTGCTCATAGCTATGCCAGGTAAGATCCATGAGCCCAGAGCTGCAGAGGAAACTGAGGCAGCTCCATTTCTCCTGACTCCCTTGTTTTCTCGCCACAGGTGCCCATGCCCAGGTAAAGCTGGAACAGTCTGGGGCTGAGCTGAAACAGCCTGGACAGTCAGTGAAGATCTCCTGCAAGGCCTCAGGGTACAAATTTACCAAATATGGAATGCACTGGGTGAAGCAGCCAGCAGGAAAGGGTCTGCAGAATATGGGCTGGATCAACACCAACACTGGAAACCCAACTTATGCAGAGGACTTTAAAGGATGTTTTGTCTTCTCCATCGACGCCTCCATCAGCACTGCCTACCTGCAGATCAACAGCCTGAAGGCAGAGGACATGGCCGTGTATTATTGCATGAGACACAGTGTTCAAACCACATCCTGAGGCTGTCAGAAACCCTAGGGGAAGGTGGCCCTGCTGGGGTCAGACTGCAACAGAGAAACAATTCGCAGTTGGTCTTTGATACTGGCTTATGATTTTAGAGTTGAGACAAGTGGGAATTTATTTTTCATTCATCTACAATATTCTCTCTCTGTGTCTCTGTCCCTGTCTGTCTTTGTCTCAGTCTGTCTCTGTCTCCATCTCTATGTCCCTTTCTGTCTCTGTCTCTGTCCCTGTCTGTCTCTGTCTCTGTCTGTCTCTGTCTCTGTCTGTCTCTGTCCCTGTCTGTTTCTGTCTCTCTGTCTCTGTCTCTGTCCCTGTCTGTCTCTGTCTCTGTCTCTCTCTGTGTCTCTGTCCCTGTCTGTCTCTGTCTCTCTGTCTCTCTCTGTGTCTCTGTCCCTGTCTGTCTCTGTCTCTCTGTCTCTCTCTGTGTCTCTGTCCCTGTCTGTCTCTGTCTCTCTGTCTCTCTCTGTGTCTCTGTCCCTGTCTGTCTCTGTCTCTCTGTCTCTCTCTGTGTCTCTGTCCCTGTCTGTCTCTGTCTCTCTGTCTCTCTCTGTGTCTCTGTCCCTGTCTGTCTCTGTCTCTCTGTCTCTCTCTGTGTCTCTGTCCCTGTCTGTCTCTGTCTCTCTGTTTCTGTCTGTCTCTGTCTCTGTCTCTCTCTCTCTGTCTCTCTGTCTCTCATTTCTGTCTCTCTCTCTGTCTCTCTCTCTGTCTCTGTCTCTCTCTGTCTCTCTCTGTCTCTCTCTCTCTCTCATGACTGTGTATAAAACT
>NW_008333845.1:3107-3679 GCF_000622305.1 Nannospalax galili
TATTTGAACACAGCTCCTCATTTTTTTTATAGAGAGTATGTTTCCCTTTGAACCACTTGCCCAGCAATGATGATTAATCTTTTTTAATACTTTATTTTTATTTTAAGTATGTATGTGAATACCTACTTGTATATATTTGGGTGCCTGGAGCCTGTGGAGATCAGAAAAGGTGCCTGTTGTGATCAGATCTCCTGGAACTAGAATTATGAGTGGTGATGAGCCACTCAGTGTGGGTACTGGGAATGGATCCTAGGTTATCTTCAAGAGAACTATGTGCTCTTAACCACTAAGTCATCTCCACAGTTCTGGATATTTAGTCTTTATTGTTAGTTTCCTGGGACTTAGACGCAACACAGAAACAAACCATTGGGCATGTCTATGTGAGAATTTCTGGAATACGTAAAGTGAAGGGCAAATACCCACTGTGTGTGGGTAAAAACATTTCAAGAGATGAGTTTCTTGGCTGGATGGAAATGTAAAGCAAGCTGAGCAGGAGAACTCATCTCCATCGGATTCCTGAATGCAAATGAATATGACCAGGACTCTCAAGCTTCTGTCTTCATGACTTCCTC
>NW_008333846.1:0-505 GCF_000622305.1 Nannospalax galili
GGCTAAATAAAGTTAAAAATTGATTTTTGATTTTTTTTTAATTAAAAAAAAAAGTCCCATTTTGTTTTTCGTTAAAAGGAGGGCAGACTGCCACATGCAGTGCCTGATATATGGGGCTCATCGTCCCCTTGAGATCATCCTCACGCTCAACTACCTTCACGGGGCCTTCGCGGGGCTCATCATCCCCTTGATGATGATCCCCATGAACCATTAGAGGTCCAGTGGGGTTACAATCTTCACGTTGGTTTACATCCGAGAAAGCGTGGTTTCACGCGGACTATATAAAGGGCTGAAATCTTATCACTTTACACATAGGTTGACTTCGTTTGCAAAAACTTCCAATTCATTTTTAACAAGATATTGGAACTAACGTCAATATCTAATAGTGGGAAAAGTTGTTTCTGCTCCCATGCAGCGAAAATCACTTGATTCTCGTGATTTTCACCTTACCCACAATGCTTTGCAAGTACGTGGGCTATACTAATAAACATAGTCGCCAGGATCC
>NW_008333847.1:0-4690 GCF_000622305.1 Nannospalax galili
TACCACACCCTCCCCCCACCCCAAAACAATGTAATTTAGAGAAATTAAAAGTACTAGACAATTGCCAGGTGTGGTGGCACACGTATTTAATCCCAGCATTCGGGAGGCAGAGGCAGGGGGATCTCTGTGAGTTCAAGGCCAGCCTGGTCTACACAGTGAGTTCCAGGTCAGCTGGGGCTACAGGGAGATCCTGTCTCAAAAAGACCAGGGAGGGGGGAGTAGCAATTAACATTTTAACTCACTGCCTCCCAAAGAAGGTTTTCTAAAGCAGTATATCTAATGCTTATCTTTTGGATTTCAAATCCTTGAACTCCAGGCTAATTCTGTTTCCTGCTTCTTAAAAACACTGGGCGTAAAACAAAACAAAAACAAAAACACAACAACAAAACCCCACAAAAAAACTGTGTTTTACAGGGGGTGGTCAGTAGACAATTTTTAGAAGTTGATGCTCTCCCGCCACCATATGGAACCTAGGGATTGAACTCAGGTTATCACAACTGCATGGCAATGCCTTTATCAACTGAGTCATCTCACCAGCCTTCCTCTACTTGAGAATTAAGCCTGACCTCTCCTTCCTAGCACAGGCCGTGGTCCTTTTACTTGATAGGTCAATATAATTCTTATTTAAAACATGAAAAATAGCCAGGCTTGGTGGTGCAAGCCTTTAATAATATCAGCACTTGGGAGGCAGAGGTAGGTGGATTGCTGTGAAGGTAGCCTGTTGTACAAAGTGAGTTCCAGGCCAGCAGGAACTGGGAGACCTCTATTTCAAAAACGCAACAACAAGGGCTGGAGACACGGCTCAGTGGTTAAGAGCACTGGCTGTTCTTGCAGAGGACCTGGGTTTGATCCCCAGCAGCCCATGGTGGTTAACAACCATCTGTAACTCCAGTTCCAGGGGAATCTGACACCCTCTTCTGACCTCCACAGGCATTGCATAACACGGATGCACTTACTTGCATGCAGGCAATATACTCATAGACATAAAAAATAATGAATCTAAAAAACAAAACAAAACCCAGTTTATATGTAGCATTCCTAGAATACAAACTATACTCTGATAGGTGATACTAATGACATTTCAAGTGGAAGAGCCAGTTTGGTTCTACAGGCACGGGCTGGGATTTCCTTCCACAGAAAAGCACTGATGACACTTAACTTACACCTACTCAGTATTTGGTACACCTGCTTTCCTCAAATACTTTCATATGCTTAACTATCACTTTTTTGCAGCTGAGGAAACTAACCTATTGGACCAAATACCTTACCAAAGGTTTCAAGGCCTAACTGGGATTGCTTGTCTCTTTCTCTAAAGGCTATATTACACATACTTTTACATTTTCCACTACTACATACTTCTACAACTTAAGACTGCTAGTGACAACTGGCTGGCTTTTATGTTGGACTTGCCACACTTATATGTATTGCATCATGGAAAGGGCACTCTTGACAGGAAAAAACAACATCTGGAAACTAGAAATAGGATTCACTGTAGCAATGAACCGCAGAGACCCACAAGATGACGTCAGCCTTCCCATATAGAAGCAAAGTGCTCTGCCCTGCTCTTCTCTATGAGTGAATGTTAACTCTTAGCTGTGCATGTGAGAAATAAGTAGGAAAATTATTCATGAATCCCAAGTTGGCACTCTTTCCGCAAGCTGGTGTCACAAATCAAATCCTATCAACACCGGCCTTGTCCTGAAGCTGCTCTCTTGTGGCATTAACACTACCCATTTGAGACCCATGCAAAGCTCTGAGGGGTCTACGTAGCAAGGGACCACAAGTCCTAAAACCACAAGAACTGAAAGTGCTGGGCCACGGCACTTTTTAAAAAAATAAAATGGGTAAGGGCTGGAGAGATGGCTTAGAGGTTAAGAACACTGACCGTTCCTGCAAAAGAGCCAGGTTCGAATCCCAGCACCCACATTGCAGCTAACAACTGTCCATAACTCCACTTCCAGGGGATCCGACAGCTTCTTCTGTCCTCTGCGGGCACTGCACAATATGGGTGCACTTACCTACATGTATACACATAAAATAAAAATAAATAAAAAAATGGGTAGAACAGAGATTCTTCCCACAGCCTCAAAGATTTGCAATTGACAATGGCAGAAAGAAAAACTCCACTCCAGTGAACTGATGAGGGAGTTTCAGGACCCATTAGAGGGGCATTAAAAGCAGGAAAGACCGCCTATTCTGTTGTCACAAACCCACATTCTTACCTGTTACATTCACTCTGTCCCCAGGCTGAACCTTATCTACAAGATCATTGTGGGCAAAAAGAACAACAGTGTGAGGCGTCTGCCCAGCAGGCATATCTTCAGGAGACTCTTGAAGTTTGATCTAAAGAAGAAAGGTGAAGGGAGAACTTGAGAAATAAGGAAAGCACCATGGAAAACAAGAAATAAAAAAACCCCTCTCCAAAAAAAAGGGAAAAAATTCCCCCCAAACAATAAGCTCAAACCTTTGCATAGCCTAGACCTACTCATGTTTGAAACTTGGCAAACCAATTCTGAAGCCTCACAAAACCTACACTCAATCAGAAAGGAGTGGAAAGAGCTGAATGTCATTCAGGAAGACTGAGGAGTGAAATGGGCAGAAACAATGGAACAGTAAGTACATCCTGGGTATAGAGTGATCACATACCATCTGTTTGTCAGAGAAGAGGGAGCGGTTGTGGATCAATGCCATGCTGTGGGTGGTGTGGCAGCGTGCACAGGTGCAGGGCTCAGCAATGCGGCCTCGGTCCATTTCCACTCGAGTCGTCTGGGCGCACACTTGACACTGAAAAAAGGCCTCCTGCATCTCAGGGATCAGCTGGGATGTTCTGATGACCATGCCACTGATGGTGATAAGCTGATCAATGTCTACAGAAAGAGAAGTCAGCTTGTCCAATGGTGGTGCAAGCTTTTGATCCCAGTACTTGGGAGGTGGGTCTCAGTGAGTTCAAGGCCAGCCTGGTCTACACAGGGAACTGCAGGTCAGCCAGGGCTATACACTGAGATCATGTCTCAAAAAAATAAAATAAGGCCAGGGGTGGTGTCTCACACCTTTAATTCCAATACTCAGGAGGCAGAGGCAAGTGGATCACTGTGAGTTCCAGGTCAGCCTGGTTTACATAGGGAGTTCCAGGTCAGCGGGGGCTACAGGGAAAATCTTTCTCAAAAAGACCAAAAAAAAAAAAAAAATTTTTTTTTAAGAATTAAAAAAAAAATCCTAACATTTATTTGTGTGCAGACAGCCACAGGCATGCCATGATGTACATGTGGAATACAGAAGACAACTTGATGGGAGTCTTGTGTTCTTCTACCAGGAGGGTCAAAGGGATTAAACTCTGGTCATCAGGTTTGGTGGTAAGCACCCTTACCCACTGGGCCACTTTGCTGGCCCACCTCTGGCCCTTTCTTCCTCAGCTCTGCTGCCCAGTAGGTACCTCAAAAGATAAGAAGCTGGATACATAGGTATATTTGGTCCCTCAGCCTCTCAATTCACTCTTAAAGCTACCTAGAAGACCTGGAGTGTCCACAGTAAAAAGTCTGGGTTTTTTTTGTGCTTGTAAACCTAGCACTGGGGAGAAGACAGGAGGATCCCTAGCATTTACTGGCTAGCCAGCTAGCTTAGTCTAGTCTATACTCGGGGAGCCCCAGGCCAATGAGAGACCCTGTGGCAACAGTGGAAAAAAAAAAGGTGGATGGAGCACTGGCTGTTCTGCCAGAGGATCCAGGTTTGGTTCCAAGCATTCACATGGTGGCTACAAACTCTTTAGCTCCAGTTCCAGGGGATGCCAGGCCCTCCTCTGGCCTCTGCACTCTACATGCAAGCAAAACACTCATACACATAAAACAAAAAAGAAATGACTCTATTTCCTCTGGCCAACAGTCTTGGGAACAGTTTGGGCTCTAGACCCAGGCAACCTGGACTAAGTGTGTACAATCATGGGGATACTCTTAGCCCCTTCTCCGTCATCTACAGAATGGAGCAAGGACAGAATCTGCCTCACAGTCAAGGACTTTATCAATATCCATCACAGCTAGTTTGGCTGCACTCTGCCCCTTAGCGGTCATCACCATCTGTAAACAAGCCTTCTGTACTCCCACTCTCTACCCTTTTCCTAACACATGTTCTCCACCTGGGTAATTCCCACTGCTGGTTCCAAATGAATGACCCTGCTCTGGACAGTCAACAAAAGATGGCCGTGACTGGTCCTTGCTGACCTTGCAGGCGCTTCTCCCAGCAGTACTTGCACTCACTCACAAGACCCTTTTTCGACCTACTTCTTTACTCCCTTTCTGCAACTCAGTGTGACTTTTGGATGCAACTTGCAAAATTCTGAAAACAGCTGACCAGCAATTATTGGTTTCTTATATGATTTCTCTAATTTTATGTGAGAATTTTCTTCCCTTTTCCTTTTTCTTTGAACACTATTGGAGATTCAGTAAGTGCTGCACATGTTGTACCACTTACATCCCAGGCCTCACCACTGAGCTAAGGGTGTCTAGTCTGTGAAATTAAAAGAAAATTTTTATTTTAGTTTAGTTTGTGTATGAGTGTAGTGTACCCATGTTGTGTAATCCCTGTGGAAGACAGAAGAGGCCATCTGATCCCCTGAAACTGAAGTTACGGACAGTTGTTAGCTGCCATGTGGGTGCTGGGATTTGAACCCGGGTCTTCTGCAAGAACAACCAGTGTT
>NW_008333847.1:5523-7940 GCF_000622305.1 Nannospalax galili
TATGGAGAGACCTTGCCTTAAAAAGACCTAATAATAATAGCAATAACAATAAAGAAATAAAGATAAAGTTTGTCCAAGTTGAGTGCTTTTACAATTCTTTGAGGAAATATATTCATTTTAACAATATTCTCCTATGGACTGCATATTTGAATCTAATTTTTATAAGAGAAAGTATAAACACTAGTTCCATTATCAGGATAGCTTTAGACTTGACCCTGTGAAGCTCGGGAGCCCTGCTGGCACGAGGTCAGGTGGCCCGGCTGGGTTAATGATGGAAAATCTCACCGTATGCAGTAGGGTCAGCTACATGCTCCTGCATGAAGCATCCAAAGCCGGACAGGTTTGTTGTCACGCTGGGGATGCCCATCACGGTACACTCAGCTGCCAGAGAAACGGACAGAGTAGGCTTCAGACCAGCTCCTATGTCTTCGCACGCACAGCAGGAAATGTTCTGCCTGCCCTAAGAGTATCAGCTGTGACTCTGTGCCAGGTACTAAGCCCTTCATGTGTGTTAGTAACATGTAATCGTCTCATCCTCTCCTTGGAATGAGGCCAGCATTATTTCCCTTGGACAGATGAAGAAAGGGAAGTGACAGGACTTGCCCTCTTCACAAGGTCAGACGACTGGGTAGAGCTGGGATCCACGGCCAGGTTCCCAGTCCTGCAGCCCTTATTGGGACCTCCTGCTGTGCGGGCTGCCCAAGTCCAGCTCATTACTTTGTTATTCTTTGTTTCCATTCTGAACCAAGGACTCTGCAGGGCAAGTTTAAGGGATAAACTATTTATGTTTGAACACAGCCAAATTCTATCCTGTAAATCTCTGCACACATCTTTGCTACTGTCTTACCTGTTCAGGACATTCACACTCCTGCAGTCCTTCCTCCACATTTTGATCAAAACCTATTTCCCACAGAAATATCTGAGACGCCTCTAAAAATCTTCTTTCAAAAATATCTACTTTTTTTTTTCTTTTCCCATTTTTGTGTGTGTAGGTAGCGAGCATGTGGTATGTGTGTGCTTGCGTGTGTGTGGGCACCCATGTGGGCACATTCAAGCATGTGAAAGCCTGAGGTTGAGGTCAGGAATCTGACTCCATCTGGTTTCCACTTTATTCATGGAGCAGTGTCCATCAGAGCTCACCCTATGGCTAGTCTAACCAGCCAGCTTGATCTGGAGGGCCCTGTCTCTGCTTTCTGAGGCTGGAATTACAGGTGGGTGGGCACACCCACCCAGCATGGAAACACACATGAGCTGTACACCCACCCAGCAGTTATTGGGTTCTGGGAATCGAATCTGCGTCTTTTGTAAGAACAACCAGTGTTCTTTAACTACTGAGCCATCTCTCCAGCCCCGCCAGTCTTTTATCACAGCAACAGAAACCAAACTACATTGGTATAAGTCCAAAGTATTGCCCAACAGAATCACAAATGTATGTAGTTTTCAAAACTCAAACTATGTTGGTATTAAGTCCAAAGTATTGCCCAACAGAATCACAAATGTATGTAGTTTTCAAACCTTGGTACTCTGAACTCTCTCTCCTTTAAATATCCTCATGAGTCAAATGTGATAACAGTTGTGAAAATTCATTTCCATGTACTGGCCTATATAATTTTGATTAGTAAAATATTTTGAGATCATACCTTCATCCTATTTTTCTTCCACAATGATAAGGCATCAAAATAGATCAAACATACCTATTTTATTCAAATCTACCAAATGATTCTCTTTATGAAGGTGAATAAAGCTTTTGGAAGGCCAAGAAACTTGACTGAGGTTATGTAGCTGTTAAACTGCCACGCCAAGATTCAAAGTATAAGAGTACTTACCTCCAAAGCATATACATAGTTAATACAGTTGATATTTTATTAATAAAACCTGACATTCCATAATAAAGACTATGATATAGTTAATATATCTAGCTAGTGGTGACAGGAAGCACATAATCCATTTATAGACTATTTCTACTTGGGGCTCGCGACATGACTCAATGGTTAAGAACACTGGCTGTTTTTGCAGAGGACCCAGGTTTGATTCCCAGCACCCACATGGTGGCTAACTGTAACTCCAGTTCCAGGGGATTTGATGCCCTCTTCTGACCTCTGCGGACAGTGCACAACATGGACATGCAGGTAGTACATGCATACACATAAAAATAATAAAATTTTAAGAAATTCATTTTGGCAGTACCAATTAAAGCTGTGAAGGAAAAAAATCCTCATTTTAAAGGTAACACATGGTTTTAAGAAGTAGTCAATCTTTGGAAACATCCTGCTTTCTAGTGGCTAACTGAGTTCCAGGGGATTTGATGCCCTCTTCTGACCTCTGCGGACAGTGCACAACATGGACATGCAGGTAGTACATGCATACACATAAAAATAATAAAATTTTAAGAAATTTATTTTGGCAGTAGGCAGTAC
>NW_008333847.1:9071-11184 GCF_000622305.1 Nannospalax galili
TAGGTCAGCGGGGAGCTGACGTCGAAGTCGAGAGGAACGGCTGCGAAGGCAAAACGTAGACGGTCACCGCGCACTCCAACCAGCCGCCCCCCTCCCGCGGCGGCGCGTCCCCGTACCTGCGGCCTGCGCTCGCGGGCTGGACAGCGAGGCGTCCTGGACAGCCGGGCTCTGCAACTCAGCTCCCGGCGACGTGGGCATGGGCTGCAGCTCCCCGGTGCTCGTGGAGTCGTCGCCGCCGCGCCTCCGCCCGTCCTCGCTGCGAGCTGGCGTCGGAAAAGCGGAGGACATAGTCAGCGCGTGACCCACCCCAGGGCCGCTGCCAGGACCACACAGGCCAAGTCGGGGAGCAACTCACGCGTCTGGGTCGGGGTGGCCCGTCCGCGCCGGCTGCCACGGCCGCTCGGGGTCGACGCCGGGGACGACATGGCGCTGGGGACGATCGCAGGTGCTCAGAGGACAGGCGGCCTGGGACGCTAGCGAGCTCGAGTCGCCGAGAGGTAGCGCTTCCGCGCTGGAGCGCTGAACCGGTTCCCGCCAACCGAAGGGCGTCACAGCGCCCGACGGAGCCCTGCCAATCACAGGATAGCTTAGACGCGAAGCTCCGCCCCGGAAGCGCCATGAGCGTTCTGAGCGGACCCGCCAGCCTAATGCGTCAGCGGGCGGAGCCACGCTGTGGCGGAAAAAGGGTTGCGTTTGCGGGCGGGGGATGCTTTCCTCCTCCGGATTTCGGCTCACAGGTCCTGCTGCTTCGGGCCCTCGCTGCGCTGTTTCCCTGGCGGGGTTTCCTCACGTCCATGTATTTTCCCCCGGCACAGCGGCGGGTTCCTGTCCCAGTGCATTAATCCATGCGTTAAACGCCACATCCCCTTGCCGCCAGAGCGACGGGATACAGCTGTGCGGGCACTTCCGGGCTGAGTCGCGCGTGCGCAGAGCGGCGCTGGTGCCATGGCAGACGCCGGTTGCGGGGTGCGCGGCTCACTGCTACAGCTGCAGGAGCTGCTGAGCGAGCAGAACCACTGTAGCGCAGCTGGGGTCGGCCATCAGCTGATCCGCGGCCTCGGGCAGGAGTGCGTGTTGGGCAGTCGAGCAGCCGCGCAGGGTGAGTGCGGCCCCGACCGGCGCTGGCCGGGAGCCAGCGGCACGGGGAGAGGATTGCACAGCAACTTCATGTCACGCTGGTCTTTTAACTTTTGTTTTTTGGGGTTTTTTTGAGGGGGAGGGAATCTTGCTCCGTAGCCCAGGCTAGCCTGGAATTCGTTGCGCGCCCAGAGCCTCCTGCTGGATTTAGTAGGTGTGAGCTATTTGGACTTTTTTGCAATGCCTGCGTGAGAACTTTTTCTTTGTGGAAGTGTCTCATTTCAACATTAAAGTTTTTCAGACTTTTCACTTGGGATGCTTTCCCTAGGAAGCCCAGGCTGTGTGATCCTACACTTCCCTTCTGCTAGCGCTGGGATTCAAGTTTAAACGTGAGGGCTGGCAGCCCAGTGGTAGACCCTACCTGGCCTGCGAGTAGCCATGGGGTTCAGTCCTTCCTCCTACACACAGGAAGAGCTGATGTGTTGTGTTTGAAGCCATTCCTTTCGCAAACAGTGAGCACCCGCAGCTTAGGAGTGTCCCGGCTGGGTCCTGGATACCGTGCACAAATGTCAGCTAGCTGGGTGTACTGGCTCATGCTTGAACTCTAGCACTCAGGACTCAGGCAGGTGGATTTTTGTGAGTTAGCTACTAGTCTGGTCTACACAGCGAAACTCTGTCTCTGTGCATGGGGTGGAAGGTGGTGGTGTCTGTGTGTATGAGCTTTTCCCTTGTGTAAGTACCATATGGAATGCCCAGTGAGGCTAGAAGAGGGCAGTGGTTACCTGGAAGGAGTTACAGATATTAAAACTTGTAATTCCTTTCTGCTCCCAGGTTTGGATTTTTGTTGAGTGGCTTTTTTTGTTCCTTTTTTTTTTTGTTCCTAAGATTATAGGCTGTTCTTTTTCTAGTGCTGTGGTAATTACTACAGGCATTTCCTTCGTTTGTTTTTGATTTTTTTTAAGACAGTGTTTTCTTGTGTAGCCCAGGCCTACCCATAATGTCCACTTACTGCATTAGCTTCTGATGTGCTGGAATT
>NW_008333847.1:11604-15140 GCF_000622305.1 Nannospalax galili
AGACATGATCTCCCTGTTGATAGGATTCAGATCCAGTTGACGCCAGACCCAGAAACCATAAGGCCCCTAAGAGGAACTAAATCAGCCAACTCCTAGCCACCTGCAAGCTGACAAAAATAGCTCCAGGAATTGGTGACCAAATGCATTGTGATCACCAGAGCATGCTCCACAGGCTGATGAACAGGTTGCCTAAGCCCTGTAGCTGCAATAGGTTCTTGGAACTCTGTACTTGTAGAAAACATGTTTTACAGTACATGTTTTCCTGGATAAGTTTCACCAGGTACAGACCCCGCACCCTCCCTGAACAGCCCCAAACAACAGAAAAATAATCTTTTTCTGCATTCTTTCCCTTAATAAACTACCTGCCTGAAGCCATTAGGTTGCAGGTTTCACCCACTCTGAAGTTGAGACCTGGCCCAGCTAACCCCAAAGTAAACTCTTGCTTTGCCAGAGACCTCTCCATTTCTGTTGCGAGGTGATCCCAACCCCTGCCACCTTTTACTCTAACACTTGTAGCACCCACTGGCCTGGAACTCGCTATGTAGACCAGGCTGGCCTCAATCTCAGAGAGATCTGCCTGCCTCTGCCTCCCAAGTGCTGGGACTAAGGTGGTGCGTCACCATGCCCGGGAAGACATCTCTTTCATTCAGATTGTATGACTAAAGTCCCTGTTCTTTGCTGTTGCTTTTAGAAGTTGTCCACTTGTCTGGAATCATGGTCCCATCTTCAAAGCCAGCAACAAATGGCATGCCGAGTCATCATCTGCTCTACCATGTTGTACTCTTCTTCCTCCCCTCCTGTACTTGTTTGTTTATAGATAGGGTTGATAGCTCAAGCTGGACCGACTTCCATTTTTAAGGGCTCACATCACAGGGAACCTGCCAGATAATACAGCATCATACCAGCATTCTATGGTCACTAATTACCAACCTTAATTCCACCTGTAACCTTGATTGCCTTACCTTGTGAAGTTAGTATCCAGAGGATTGACATCACAGAAAAGAGTGAGGGTCCCTTGCTTGGGGCAGGGAGAGGTGTTTTGTCTGTTGTGTCCTGGTGGAACAGCATCTGGAATTTTGTTTTTCAGCATAGTACCCTCAGGATATGGCCCTGAAAACCAGGCAGCTCTCCCACGGGTGATTTATAACATGCTTCTTTGCAACTGGTTTTTTTTTTTTTTCTTACAGCATTGCACACTTCCTTAGTTTTTTCCAAAGATTTTGGTTTACCTGTATTTGTCCGGAAGTCACTTAGCATTGATGAAGTAAGTGCAAGACTTTTGTTTTTTCTCTTCTGTCTTCCCTTTGGTAGAGTGCCTCTTTTTCTTACTCACATTTTTGTTTATTTCTTGTAGTTTCGGGACTGTAGAGAAGAAGCCCTAAAATTTTTATATATTTTTGTAGAAAAAATTGGCCAGAAGGTCATGCATTATTCTCTTGATATTAAGGTAAGGAAGGGAAAAGTCAACCTCATGTACATCATCATATGTTTTAACTTATGTTCTTGTTTATGTCTTTTTTTTATTGTGGAGTTTACTTATTTGATTTTGATTGTGTTAGAAATGAAATGTACTCTCCATTATTTATTTTAATTTTATTTTTTAAATTTTTTTGTCTTTTTGAGATAGGGTCTCCCTGTAGCCCCAGCTGCCCTGGAACTCACTATGTAGACCAGGCTGGCCTTGAACTCACAAAGATCCGCCTGCCTCTGTCTCCCGAATGCTGGGATTAAAGGTGTGTGCCACCACACCTGGCTATTTATTTTAATTTTAATAAGACTTGTCAGAAGAGCTGTTTTGATAACTATGTAACTTGATAAATTTTAGGATACGAGATAAATAATGCCTTTCCTAAAATGATATAGCAAATTGGATTGGAGAGATGGCTCAGAGGTTAAAGGCACTGGCTGCTGTTGCACAGGACCTGAGTTCAGTTCCTAGCACCCAGTGGTGGCTAACAACCATCTGTAACTCTGGATCCAGGGCATCTGACGCCCTCTTCTGACTTCTGTGGGTATTACATGACACAGGTGCACTTATATACATATAATACAAATAGTAAACTATTTTAAAAAAATTAATTGGGGTTTTTTAATTGTGGGGAATTTCCAGAACACTTTAAAAGATAATTATACAGAACTCTGTCGCTAGGTGGAGTCCATGTTTTCTATGTTTTTGTGTTTTTTTTTGTTTTGGTTTTTTTTTTGGTCTTTTTTTGAGACAGGGTCTCCTTATAGCCCCAGCTGACCTGGAACTCGCTATGTAGACCAGGCTGAACTCACAGAGATCCGCCTGCCTCTGCCTCCTGAGTGCTGGAATTAAAGGCATGCACCACCATGCCCAGGTTTTTTTTTTTTTTTTTTTTTTTTAACAGTCTGAAAATTTGAATCTATGCTTCAAAATAAATAAGCCAAAAAATCTCAGTGGTAGGCGTAGTTAATATCTGTAAAATGAGTTGCAATTTAAAGGCTCCTTAACATTCAGCTTGTCTCATTACCTTTCACCAGAATTCTGGGAAGAAGGGACCCAGTGACTTTCGGATGCTAGGCAAGTTCCCCTATTACTGAACTTATCCCTAGCCACATCTCTGAGTTCCTTTGGTCACTTTGTTTAGAGACAGGGTTTCACTATAGCCCTCTTGGCCTGGAGCTTGCTTTATAGACCAGGCTGGCCTGTGCCTCCTGAGTGCTAGGATTAAAGGTGTGGGCTACCACTCTTAGCTACTTGAGATATTTTACCTTTTCTTTTTCAGAGTCTTGAAACCCCGATATGTATGTCAATTAGCCACCCTTCCTTTCTTCCCTCCTTTCCTTCCCTTTTTCTCGTTTCCTTTCTTCCCTTCCCCCTTCTTCCCTCCTCCCCTCTTCCCCTCCCCCCTCCCCTTATTTTTAATTTTATGTGTCTGTGTTGTAAGTACACTGTGTCATGCAATGCTTGCAGAGGCCAGAAGAGGGCATTGAATCCTCTAGCTTGGAGTTACAGATGGTTGTGAGCTATCATGTGGGTGCTGGGAACCAAACCCAGGTCCTCTGCAAGAACAGCAAGTACTCTTACTTGCTGAGCCATCTCTCCAGCCCCCTTGGTCACCTTTTTATGCTTGCTTTCTGTCTCTGTCATACCTTTCTTTGATATCAGTGTATTGCCTAGGCAGATTTCAGTCTCCCATGCTCAGGTGATTCTCCCACTTTAGTCTGTGAGTAGCTGGGACTCTAACTTGTTTCTTCTATATAATCAGGAATTTATGTAGGGAGAAATGATCAATTTTTTTTTTCTATTTTTTCAAAATCTTGCTGAGCCATCTATCTGCCTTTAAAAGAAATTGCATTTTTTCTAGTTTGTTCTCCATTGCTGTGACAGAACACTCTGACCAATACCAACCTAGGGAGGAAAGGATTTATTTGGCTTATATCTCTCATGTCACAGTTTATCAGGGAGCCCAAGGTAGGAACTCAGGGCAGGAACCTGGAGGCAGGAGCTGGAGCACAGGCCATGGAGGAATGCTGCTTACTGGCTTGCTCCCCTGGCCCCTGCTCAGCCT
>NW_008333847.1:18318-19941 GCF_000622305.1 Nannospalax galili
ACCCGGGTTCAATTCTCGGTATCCACATGATGACTAATAACCATTCACAACTGTAATTCCAGGGTGTCTGATACTGTGTTCTGACTTCTGCAGGGCATTGGACACAGGTGGTGCACTTACACACATGTAGGCAATACACTCGTACACACAATATAAAAATAATAAATAATAAAAAAACACTGTCTAAGACCAACTTGGAGAGGAAAGGGTATCTGGCTTATAACTCACAGTCCATCATCAATGGGAAGCCAAGGCAGAAACTCAGGCCAGGAACCTGGAGTATAGATCATGGAGGTATACTGCTTGCTGTCTTGCTCCCCTGGCCCCTGCTCAGCCTGCTTTCTTATAGGACATAGGCCCACCTGCCCAGGGGTGGCACCACTCACAGTGGCCTGGGCCCTCCCACATCACTCAACAATCAAAAAAATATCCCACAGACATGGCCACAGGCCAGTCTAATGGAGGCATTGTCCCAATTGAGGCAGTTTCTACCCAGGTTTGTCAAGTTGACAACTAAAGCTAACCAGCACAACATTAATACTGTAGTATATTGAGTTGATGTTTTCTGTACTTTTTAATCTGTATATTTACATGGACATTTACATGTCATAGTTAAATTCATGAATTTCATTATGTTACACATAGGTATTGCTCCTTGGAGATACAATGTTATCTGTTAAGTCTTAGTTCTTATGTTACGTTGGTGATCTTGGTATGTCTGCTTTTGAAACCTAGAATACTTGTACCAGTGTATATACAAAAGATAGAGCTGCCAAGTGTAAAGTTCCAGCCCTAGATCTTCTGATTAAGGTAATTTTATATTTCTAAGTAATGTATTTATGTTATATATATAACATAAAATTGGAAACTGGAGTTTGGAGTTTTGTTTGAGTCGGGTTTGAGGGAGGAAAGAGTTGTGATTATGCACATTTTATAACTACCTGGTGGTACAGTGGTATGTTATTCTCGTACTTTTCTAGGTTATAAGAATTTGGAGTTGTAAGAGAAAAATCAAGAATTGACTGCTTTTCCACTTGTCATCCTTACCTTTAAAATCTACTGCTAGTGGGAGTTGCCCAAAGTACTCCTTTGTGAGGTTTCTTGAAGCCTCATTCATGGGAGTGGGACTGCTGTATTGCCCTGGTCCTTGGGTCACTTGTCTGTCTCATTTTGCACCTCTGTTTTAGAATTCCTTTGGACCTAGTTGGTCTGTAATCTTGAGTGCCTCTGACGAAGTGGTTCTCTAGTCATGTTATTGGTCTCTGAGGAAGGCAAAATTAAGCCTAGATTACCTTTCCCTCGTGATCTACCACTCACCAGATACCTGGGTAGACATGAGTTCTGAGAGACCCTGCATAAGTGTGCTAGACACCCAGGACTCTGAAGTTTTGCCGTTCAGGGCACACTGTAGTAGAGAAAGCCTTTTCTGTTATTTGCCTTCTTAGAAAATGCAGTTTCTGTTCTTTAGTTACTTAAGGTACTGAGAAGTTCTAGACTCATGGATGAATTTAAGATTGGAGAATTATTTAACAAATTTTATGGAGAACTTGCATCAAAAACAAAAATACCCGATACAGGTAAGATATGGTTTTTCAACAACTAAAGGAAATTTAATTTACATTT
>NW_008333847.1:24799-25989 GCF_000622305.1 Nannospalax galili
GAGATGGCTCAGCAGTTAAGAGCATTAGCTGCTCTTGCAGAGGACCTGGATTCAATTCTCAGCACCCACATGGTGGCTAGCAACTGTCTATAATTCCAGTTCCAGGGATCTGATGTTCTCTTCTAGGCTTCGTGGACATTGCATGACATGGGTACACTTACATACATGTAGGCAATAAACTCAGAAAAAATTTTTTTAAATGATGTATATTCTGTAACATGACTTAATGATATCCTAAGTGAAATAGTCTAGTCATTGTACGGGTCCACTGAGATGAAATTACCTAGAATAGACAAATTGTTGGAACAAGGTAGAATGGAAGTTTCCAGGAGCCGAGGGTGTGGGGCAGGATGGGGTGGAATGAGAGGGGAAGGTGGTCATTTGTTCAATGGGTACAGCCTTTCTGTTGGGAATGATGAAAATGTTCAAGGTATAGACATGTTATACAACAAATGAAAATATTTAATGCCACTTAATTGTACCTTTGTACATTTAAAAACTGACGAGTGTCATATCATGTAGGTTTTGCCACATTAAAAAAATAGATATGGGGCTGGAGAGATGGCTCAGCAGTTAAGAGCACTGACTGCTCTTGCAGTGGACTCAGGTTCAATTCCCAGTACCCACGTGGTGGCTAACAACCATCCTTAACTACAGTTCCAGAGGATCCAACGCCCTATTCTGTCCTCCTTGGGTACAGAATGTGGTGGCCTGTTGTTCCAGTGGAACTGTGGGGAAATGGCCACAGGGACAGACCAGGTGGTAGGATTTGGCCTCATCATTAGCCTGATCATCTTCACCTACTATAGTGTCTGGGTGATTCTTTTGCTGTTCCTCGACAGCCAACATGTTTTCCACAAGTGCCTCGTGCAGGGAGCCTAGGCTGTCTTCATCCCACTGGCCTCAGGCCTCCCACTGCTCCAGTTTGTGGGACTGTTCATCACCTACTGAAGAGCCAGAGGTTGGTCAAGAAAACTCAATGAAGGTCCAGGAGGGATGGACTGCCAGCACCTTCTCCATAACCCCGCCAGGGAATGGACCAAGGGTGACAGCCTACAAGACAGTCCAGGCATGGTGGCCCCCACCAGTCTGGCTGCCCTGCAGCCCTCTTCAGGAGGTAGAGATGCTCAGGACTCAGTTCTGACAGACCACAGCCTCCTCTGCCTTTGCTTACCCTTCCAGATGCTTGT
>NW_008333847.1:27301-28292 GCF_000622305.1 Nannospalax galili
CAAATGAAAATAAATACAAAAGTATCTGTGATATTTCACATGTAATCATTTACAGTGAGACTTTAAGGAGACTAATTTTAGTACATAAAGTCTTACTGACATGATCACACTCAGGCTACATAATGTTTGTTAGGGGCTGGTGAGATGGCTCAGGGTATAAAGGTACTTAATGCCAAGCATGACAGACAGCCTGAGTTCCATCCTTGGAACTCACATGGTGGAAGGAGAGAGCTGACACCTGCAAATTGTTCTCTGATATCTACATGTGCTGTCTCACATGTGCATGCATGCACGCACACACACACACACACACACACACACACGTAAGAAAAATTTAAAACAGAAGAGCACGTTTTTTTACCTTAGTGCAATTTGAGTCAATAATAAAAAAAAAATGTATTTTAAGTCCATATAGGAAAAAAACTTCAATATTAAAAAAAATATGTGTTACAACATTATTCAGGATGTTCAAGCTGTTTGATTCTTTTGTAACTTGTTTTTGAGACATGGTTTCATGTAGCCTAGGCTGCCTTCAAACTCATTGTGTAGCTGAGAGGACCTTAAACTTCTGATCTTGAACTGCTCTCTGAGTGCTGGGATTGTATGCATGTTCCACCACACTTGGTTTATGCAGTGTTGGGGATCAAATCTGGCCTTGTGCATATTAGGCAAGCACTCTACCAACTGAGCTTTACCCCCAGCCAATAGACTATTTGATTCTGCTTTGAATTGATAAGTCCAGACCCTATTTCTGACCCTTATTTAGTGTTCCTTGGCCAGCTCATGAAGCTAAATCATTGTGGAGGTTCACAGGATTAGAGAGCTCATTGAGATCAATGGCTTATGGTAAATCTTCATGAATGGGTTTTTAACTCTAGCTTATGCTAGAAGCTTTCTTAATTCTATTTTCTGGTTTGTGTTGGCCTATTTTAAATAGAATTTTTTTTTTTCTTTTTTTGTATTTGCAGCTGGCCTACGCTTACTTACCTTA
>NW_008333848.1:0-777 GCF_000622305.1 Nannospalax galili
ACAGTGGGCCATTATGATGCAAAAATTGAGCATTATAATGAGAGATAGGTAGGCACTGAGATGAGACAGCAGACCACTGTGATGCACCATGGACATTGTGATAGGACAAGACTATTGTTAGGTTACAACAGAGTATTGTGATTGTACTGTGGGCCACTGTAATACAATAATGAAGTACTCTGATGAGACAGTGGAGCATTGTGAAAGACAGTGGACAACTGGGAATCAACAATGGAGCATTGTCATGAGACGGTGGTGCATTGTGATTGGGCAGTGGAGTAATTGTGATGAGACAGTAGCTCATTGTTATGTGAAATTAGACCAGTGTGATGCAATAATAGAGCATGGTGCTGAGATAGGAAAGCACTACGATGGGACAGTGGACCACTGTGATGGAACAATGAAGCAATGTAATGGGACTTCTTACAATTATGCTAAAAAAAATTGACCATTGTGAGGCAACAGTGGGGCTTTGTGATGAGACAAGTGAGAATGCTTGAAGAAAAGGGGACCATTATGATGAAAGAGTAGAGCATTGTGATAGAATAATGGACCATAGCAACAGGACAATGGACCACTGTGATGAGTCACTGGAGCATTTTGATAGGATATTAAACCACTGGGAGATAGGGGAGAATTTTGATGGAACAATAAGTCACTGAGATGTAACAATGGAACATTGTAGTGAGAGAGGACCATTGAGATAGGACCCAAGAATATTATGATGCAACAATGGAGCATTGTGAAAACACATGGGACCCTTGTTAGTTAACAATG
>NW_008333849.1:0-370 GCF_000622305.1 Nannospalax galili
ACTGTAGACTCATCTATGCCAAATTCCTTGTTGTTTTGTTTGACTGCTCCTAGGTTGCTGGACACTGTGACTGTGTATCAACGGAGGAAGATAGCAATGTCCCCAAGACACAATGGCCTGTCCAAGTAACTCTCAACCAGGACACACTGTCATCAACCATTATTGGATTTTTTTTCCCTGTCCTCATATTTATATGTGTGTGTGTGTGTGTGTATGTGTGTGTGTTGTGCATGCTTGTATGAGTGTTCACATGTGTGTAGGTGCAAGTGCATGTGTGGATACACAATCATGTGTATATATGTATATATGGAAACCTGAGACTGAGTTCAGGACTCTTCCTAACCAGTCTCCACATTATTTGTTGAGGCAA
>NW_008333850.1:0-364 GCF_000622305.1 Nannospalax galili
AGATCTCAGCTGCTGGATGTGGGATGCAGATGTTCCTCTATCTAACACTGGCAGGTTCAGAATTTTTCCTTCTGGCCGCCATGTCCTATGACCGCTACGTGGCAATCTGCCATCCACTCCGTTACCCCGTCCTCATGAACCACAGGGTCTGTCTCCTCCTGGCATCTGTCTGCTGGCTCTTGGGATCAGTGGATGGCTTCATGCTCACCCCTGTCACCATGACATTTCCCTTCTGTGGATCCAGGGAGATCCACCACTTCTTCTGTGAGGTCCCTGCTGTAACAAAGCTCTCCTGCTCAGACACCTCGCTCTATGAGACCCTCATGTACCTGTGCTGTGTGCTCATGCTTGTCATCCCTGTCAC
>NW_008333851.1:0-409 GCF_000622305.1 Nannospalax galili
TCGTCAGGTAGACAGCCTTCCTCTCCCACTAGAGCCTCCATACTCTGCTAGAGATATTGCTACTGTTTTAGAAAAGAAGGCACTGAAGTTTGACTATGGTTTGCTCACAAGCGAATAGATTTGAACCTGGGTCCACATACTATGCTTTTCCCTCTGTAGTACAAGTCCTAGTTTGGGGACTCTAGACCTTTAAATGGGCTCTCTGTGTGACCATGGACTGAGTTGTTGAGAGGTACTAAATCAATAAAGATTTCCTTCTATTCCTTCAGACACAGCATTGCTATGAGAATTACTGGAGTTCCTGGGCGATTTATTGTGTGTCTAGATATGACAAGCAAAACAAATTGAAAGACTTTACCAAGGAATCATTTCTTGTAGTTGGTGGAAAATTTTGCTGCCATAAAGCTAG
>NW_008333851.1:2460-2787 GCF_000622305.1 Nannospalax galili
AGACCCGGGTTCAAATCCCAGCACCCACATGGCAGCTAACAACTGTCTGTAACTCCTGTTCCAGGGATCAGACTGCCTCCTCTGTCCTCCGCGGGCATTGCACGACATGGGTGCGCTTACCTACATGCAGGCAATACACTCATATACATAAAAATAATAAAAACTGTTTTTTAAAAAAGTAATACTGAAGGTCTCAGCTGGTAAAGTGCTTTCTGTGCAGGCATGAGAACCTGAGTTCCTATCTCCAGCATCCATGTAAAAAGCCAGGCAGCATACGTGTCTCTAACCCTTGCACTGTGGGGTAGGCAGAGGCAGGAGGATCCCTGG
>NW_008333852.1:0-702 GCF_000622305.1 Nannospalax galili
ATCATCAGAAATGTTATTACGGTGCCCCGTCCAGGAAAATGCACAGAACCCCAATTTTTTGCACACAACTTTCAGAGGACTCTGACTACTCCAGGTTCTTCAGCAGATTATCTACCATTCTAGGTTAAGGTTTCTAGAGCTGAGCATTAAATTTGTTTCTACTGTTATATGTATACATTTTTAAAAATGGTCTTCCTTGCTGGGCATGGTAGCACAAGCCTTTAATTCCAGCACTCAGGAGGCAGAGGCAGACGGATCTCTCCCGAGTTAGAGCCCAGCCTAGTCTACCTGATGAGTGCGGCGGGGGTCGTCGTCGTCTTCCTTAATGAGACCTCAGAGTTGAGAAGCAGTTTCCGTTTGCAAACATCACTACATCTAGTATCCTAACTTGTTGATAGAAAATTGACAGTTTCTTACCTCTGAAAAATTAACAGCCAAAGGAATGATCCCAGCCACGTAACATCCCACCAACATAGCCAGAGACAGCAGACTAATGGAAATAAAATCATCCATTCTGCCCTCCGGTATTCACCCAACACCAGGTTTCAAAATGCCAGAGGTTTCCAAAGGTGCTTAGACTCCTTAAACGTGTAGTTACTTTCCAAGAGGAAAAGTGGGTTTCTCAGTTCTTTCCGCTCCCTCACCAGCCGATGTGTTCACGAAGCACGTTGCTCTTGAACCTAGGAGGAAACAGCCCCCTTT
>NW_008333853.1:0-687 GCF_000622305.1 Nannospalax galili
GATCCACCTGCCTCTGCCTCCCAAGTGCTGGGATTAAAGGTGTGCGCCATCTCGGTTTAGTTTCTCGACAGTGTTGATACATTGTGGCTGGCACCCAGCTTCTTTTGGGTCCTATGACGTTTGACCTTCTGGTCAGTGGCACCTTCTTGAGATTTGATGCTGAGGTCTGTGGCTGGGGAATTTGTAAGACATTCTTCTGGCTCAGCTGAAGCCTTGAGTGTGTGATCAGGTCAAGCAGGGATTAATGGAAGCAATGGAGCCTCGAAATGGTCCTGTCTGGCCATGCCAGACCAGCAAGTTGGCTTTGGCCTAGTTATATCTCTGTTCAGCCCAAGGCAGCTTAGGAAGCAGGCTCCTCAAACAGGAATAAGTCAGGATGATAAGGCAAAAAATGTGCAGATGGGTGGAGTCCTTCTTACCCTTGGTGCTGCCTTTCTAAACTGCTATGGACCAAAGCCAGAAGAAAGGAAATACAACCCCAGTTCCTGTGCTTACAGACCTCGATCCTTCCGCCATCGATATGACAACTCCAAAATGGAGAAAAAAGAACTGACTTCACTTCTCATTCCTGCCTCGACTCAATAGTTTAGGCATGGCCCACGCCCTTTTATACAGAGCTTGTAAGTTAAGAATATAAAAAATGGGAGCCGGAACAATGGAGGCTGCTCCTCCAGAAGACATGAGTTC
>NW_008333854.1:0-344 GCF_000622305.1 Nannospalax galili
TATTGGCTGTATAAATGCGGGCTTTTGTGTAACGGTTGTGGGAGCCTATATGATCTTTACCTAAAATTGCCTCAGGGTCTTTCGCTCTAACCAGACCTGCGTGTCTTGGAAGGACAGTCAGCCCCAGCTGGCTGGTTTAATAAAACTCTGCTTGATTTTTGCATCTCCATACTTGTGCATTTGTTCTCCAGAAGAGACCCACCGAGTCACGGACCCTAACATTTTTGGGGGCTCATCCGGGATTCGGGGGGCGCTTCTGGGGGAACAAAGGATGAACAGAGGCAGAGTTTCTTTTTTCTCCGGACAGGGCAGTGTAATTTGAGGGTCGCCCCCTCGTGTCTGTA
>NW_008333855.1:0-336 GCF_000622305.1 Nannospalax galili
CTTCTATGCTGGGTTTTGTCTGATTGTGTTTGCCTGGGTCTTATGCATGCTGACATCATTGCTTTTAGTTCATATGACCAAGGTTTCAGGAACTTGTAAGACTGTGTCCTTATGGTCACATGTATCCTCCCCTGGCTCTTACAATCTTTCCACCCCCTGTTTCTCAATCATCCCTGAGCTCTGGATGTGTGGTTTAATATAGGAATCCTGTCCAGGGACCTACACTCTGCAACCTTTTATTATCTATACCTTTTGTGTTCAACACCCTCTGTTGCATGAGGAAGATTTGTTGATGAGAGTTGAGAGATGCATTAGTATTCTCTCTACCCCTTGTTC
>NW_008333856.1:0-776 GCF_000622305.1 Nannospalax galili
CTTGCCAGAATGCCAAGTTGAAATTCTGTTCTTGACTTTCTCAGACAGGATGAAAAACAGAATTTGGTTTTCCTGCACCTCATCTCCTCAGTTGCAAATGGGTTGGCGAGAGCATCTGGGGCCAATGGGAGGTTTTAGACTCAACAGGTATGAAGAATTTATATCAAAGTCAGGTGCAAATCACTCCAGGTGTCTTTGTTTCTCCATTGCTGTAACAAAACACTCTGACCACTACTAACTTGGGGAGGAGTTTATTCAGCTTACATCTCCCAGGTGACAGTGCATCAGGGAGCCCAAGGTAGGAACTCAGGGCAAGAACCTGGAGGCAGGAGCTGGAGCACAGGCCATGGAGGAACACTGCTTACTGGCTTGTTCCACTGGCCCCTGCTCAGCATGCTTTCTCATGCAACACAGGCCCACCTGCCCAGGGGTGGCACCATCCACAGTGAGCTGGGCCCTCCCACATAACTCAACAATCAAGAAAGTGCCCCACAGACATGGCCACAGGCCAGTCAAATGGAGGAAATTCCCAATTGAGGCTCCTTTAACCCAGGTGTGTCAAGTTGACCCTAAAGCTATCCAGCATAACCAACTTTATCAATGCTCACTTGTCCTGATACAAGTCGTGACCCAGAAGGCCATGCCCCAGTGTTCACACTGAATCCATGAAGGAATTCCTAATAGTTTTTTCCAAGTAATATCGCATTTACTATATGCCAAATGCTTGCATGGAGAGCCTACTGGGTGGTGTGAACTGACAGAAAAGGATGTAGGTT
>NW_008333857.1:0-380 GCF_000622305.1 Nannospalax galili
CACCTGAGTTCAGTCCCTAGAAGTCACATGGCAGATGGAGATAGCTGACTTACAGAAGTTGCCCTGTCATCCCCAAATGTGCGTCATAGCATTAACATGCATGTGCATGCACATGCACAGTGAATAAAAATGCTGAATTGTTTTTAAATTTCTCTTCCATGTCATTTTTATGTTGAATATTTATGCTTAGAAACCCATTGTTTATAAATATAAGCAATCATGAAAGAAATCACAACAAATTTAGATTATGTCATTTGGCAACATTTATTTTCAGTCAAAACAATTTCATACTTAGCTGGGCATGGTTGTACATGCCTTTTTTTAAGGTAAATTTTTTGAGAATTTCATACAGGCATATAAGCATATAAGGTGTTTTGATC
>NW_008333858.1:0-430 GCF_000622305.1 Nannospalax galili
TCCTGCCTCTCCCCCCCCCGCCCCGCACACACACACAACATCTGTTCCCTACTATCCCCCCTCTTTGGGGTTCTTTCCTTTACCTCCCTGTATCCTTTCAATTTTCCTGGCTCCTGATGTTACATCAGAATGTATACTCACATATAAGGGATTGGTACTACAACCTTTTTTTTTTTAACTTCCCAGACTGATTTTTTATCTCTAGACATTCAATTAGGGCATAGGTGAAGGCATATTGAAGCTGTAGAAAAGTAGTAGGTTTAATGGAGGTGCCTGGTAATGGGAGAGGTTCAACATCAAGGTTTGGATGCCCAGAATCACGTGTGGGGTGAGGACCACAGCTGGGCCTCAGGGGAGGTGGGAGGTCTGTTCCAAAGAATCAGTCCTCCCAAGACGAGGGTCTGCAAATAATAGAGCTCCCCCACCCCCC
>NW_008333859.1:0-513 GCF_000622305.1 Nannospalax galili
CCATCAAATACTCTACCATGTGAAAATGAAAATTAATTTGAAAGGAGAGAGTTTAAACTAAGAACAGCACTGAAGCATCTCCTGCTAGAAGACAACCTTCTAGAAAGGTGCTTCCTCCAGGGTCAACCTCAAAGACACACAGGCCACAGTAACTGCCTGTAGTCCTAGAGAACCAGGCTACATCTCAAGCTCGCAGTAACACTTGATGGCGTGAAGAAAAGTTCCCAGAAAAAAACCCTGCATCTTGAAATCGAACTTTCTACAAGGCTCATCTACTAATTAGAACTTCAGTGATTGTAGGGTGTTTGGAGTGGTACAGGTTGAGGCTAATTACCATTTATCTTGAGCTATCTTTAGCCACCTAAATAGCCACTCCTTGCCCACCTCTGTGTCTGTCTTAAAATTCTGTTGTCCTAACAGATAAACTTTTTTGGAGTATAGTAACTCAACCAAACTCTAGCTCCCACCAACCAAAAGGCTAAGTGTCATCAGATAGCACCTGAGGCCTATAGC
>NW_008333860.1:0-389 GCF_000622305.1 Nannospalax galili
GAGCAGCAACAAACATGGTTGTACAAGTGTCTCTACAATAGGATGAGTTCCATGGGCATATGACAAGGAGTGGTATAATCTGGTCATAAAGTACATTCATTTTTATTTTTTTAAGAGTTCTCCACACTGTTTTCCATAAGGGTTGCATGACTTTGCAATCCCACCAGCAGTGAATGAGTGTTCCCCTTTCTCCACATCCTCCCCAGCATTTGATATCACATGTTCTTTTGATCCTAGCCAGTCTGATTGAGGTAAGGTGATATCCTAGGGTGGTTTTAATTTGCATCTCCCTAATTACTAACGGTGCTGAGCACTCTTTGACATGTTTCTTAGCTATATTCATTTCTTCCTTTGAGAACTCTCTGTTTAGATCTTTAGCACATCTTTTA
>NW_008333861.1:0-849 GCF_000622305.1 Nannospalax galili
ACATCATTATACGTTTCAAAATTCAAAACTAATAATTATTTTAAATGATCAGCTTCTTAAGTTATGCAGAAAACAAAAATGGATGTGCAAATAATAAATATTAACAATTACAATTTTCTTCATGTTTATCTTAAGATCTTTCTTTTTGTGATATGAGCTGTTGTAGTGTGTACTTGAATTTTGTCCTGCAGTGCTCTCTCAGTACATGTAGTTCAGCAGGCCTGCTACTAAGAAACTTCCTCAGCTTTTATCAGATGGCATATTAATTTGTTCCTTAATCTTGAATGACAGCTTGGTTGCATACAGGATTCCTGGTTGCAGTCTTATATTTCTTTAGCACTGTGAATGCACTGGCCTATAACTTTCTCTGAAGAGAAATCTCTTGACATTATGAAGGATCTCTTGCATGTGGCATGTCACTTATCTATTGCTACTTTCAATATTCTTTTATTTTTTAATTTCTGAAAGATGAATTATAAATTATCTCAGTTTGTGGCTCTTGAGTTTATCTTGTTTAGACTTGACTAAGTTTCTGAATGATTTACAATGAAATGTTACTACACTCTGCAAAGGTTTCCTCTGCCTTTTTCGTGTTCTTTCTGAGATTCCCACAGTGCTTGCATTGGTCCAGGTAATGGTTTTCTCTGTGTGGTCTCCACCGTACTTCCTTTCCTTCTTTTCTTCAGACTTGTTTCTTCTGATCCATCTTCAGATTTGTTGTTTCTTCCTTCTGACTGAGAACTGTAAATCTGCCATGGATTCCTTTACTTTCTAAAAAATATTTTTTTGTTATTTTTATTTTATGTGTATAAGTGTATTTCCTGCATGTATATAAGTGCACCCATGTCA
>NW_008333862.1:0-815 GCF_000622305.1 Nannospalax galili
CTGCAGGCAAAACACTTATATACATAAAATAAAAAGAATTTAAAACATAAAACAGTCATCAATTTGGGTCACAATTTTTAAAATTCCCAACTATTAGAAAAGGTAAATCAAATCAAAAAGCAAACTAGAAATAACACAGACAAAGGCCAATGTAGTAAATATGTGACTGTTTTAGAAGTCAATAAAACTGATGAGCCCAGTGAAAAATGACAAAAAGATGTCAATCTATAAAACAAACAATAAATTGTGGTTGAAAACCCCATAAAGGGTTAAACCCCATATAGGGTTATGCTCAAAATCAGTTATGAAAGACATATGACTCAGTAATAATGTGATTTCCTTAACTTAAATTTTGAAAGTTTCCAATCACATGAGGAAACACGTCACATCATTGACTGTATCAATGCAAGTTGTCAGGAAAATTTGGAAATCCTATCATAATTATCTAGTAAACCTGAAAATGAACTTAGCTTCACTAGCAAACATGGCAATTTAGTAAAATACAATGAGATATCCTGCGTGACCCACACTACATTGTTAAGATTAATAAGACACTAATCAAGAAAGTACTCATGAGATAAAAAGCAGGAATTCTCACAGTCTATTGATCAAAAAATGAACTGATGCTACCAGTTTTGAGAGCTGGTATGTTTCTTCACAATTTGAACATATACACAAAGCACAGCTGCAACTCAACTCCTAGTTGCATCATAATAAAAAAACATATACATGTTCACAATATTCAGAGTAGCATTGCTCATAACATCCCCATACTGGAAACAGCTCAAAGGTTCATATTTACTAAAATGAATAAA
>NW_008333863.1:0-434 GCF_000622305.1 Nannospalax galili
TTTACCAGTATTTTATTGAGAATTTTTGAATCTATATTCATTATAGAGATTGGCCTGTCATTTTCTTTTTCGTTAAATCTTTGTCTGGTTTGATATCAGGGTAACGCTGGATCCATAAAAAGATCTTGAAAGTGTTCCTTCCTTTTTATTTTATGAAATAATTTGAGGAGTATTGGCAATCCCCTCCACATACCATATTGCTCAGGGATTGCTTGGATTCAGGGATAGAACCACAGGTAGGGGACCCCAGACCAAATCCACCTGCTTAAGAACACCTCACCCACAGCACAAGTGTGTGGCCACATGGCATCCTGGAGTCATGACCCCAGAGAGGAGACCCTAGAGCCAGGCCAACAACTTACCACCCACCCACCAAGATATTCTGGACTGCTTAGTGTCCTGCCCCCCAATAATAGATAAGGACTCCTATCCTC
>NW_008333864.1:0-381 GCF_000622305.1 Nannospalax galili
TCCCATTTATTTTGGGGAAATTCCTTCATTGGCCTTCTAGCTCAGTTGCTACACAGCCTGCACTACCTTCTTTTCATTCTTAGTGTTGAACATGTGTACCAAAACTGTGTTCTCAAGGGGTCTGCTTGGGTTCCCTGACTGGCTGCTCTGTTCACACACCTGTTGTTTACTTGCTATGTCTAGCCTTCCGTGCCCATCATCAGCCAGTATGGGCAGCTACCTCATATTATTCAATGCCTTCTGGAGAGTTGCTTGATGTTCAGTTTAGTGCAGGCTGGTGATAAGGCGAGAGAGACTACATGGAGGTGAGGTGAGTAGAGCCATGTGAATGGAAGTCCCTAAGATATCTCCTTGTTGGGGGGAGATGATGGCATGCTGGGC
>NW_008333865.1:0-864 GCF_000622305.1 Nannospalax galili
AAAAAAAAATAGGATAGGTTTGTCGGTGCAAGCCTGTAATCCCAGCACTCCTGAGGCAGAGGCAGGTAGACCATTGAGTCCAAGGCCAGCCTGGGCAACATAGGTAATACAGGCCAGCCAGGGACACAAGGAGACCCAGTCTCAATAAATAAAAATAAATAAATAAATAAAGATAGAATAGATGGTGATGTAGAAAAATGTTCTACAGAATCCAGAATATATAAATAGCTATTTGCAAAGAATTTATGATTATGGATGATTAGAACAGACCTTAGTAATCAGATATGTCAACTTGGGGATTTAGGACATGACTGTTGTTTGTTGTTTCAGAGTTGCGGTGGCAGAATGTGAAACAAGCCCGAATTTCAGTGTCAGTGTGTTGTTCTTTGTGGGACACGTTTCTGCCTGCTAGGCTGTGTAGCAATCTTAGTGTAATTTGTAAAATAATTAAACAACCATTTCTTCTTTTTATTTTCTGTCCTGGGAATCTAGTCCAGGGTCTTGTGTGTGCTAAGCAGGTATTCTATCACTGTGCTACACCCTCAACCCCAATTTCTAGCTTTCCTACTTTATAATTCTTCCCTCTTGCTTAAAACACAAGTATATTTAACTTACGGTAATAAAACAAAAACAAACAAAAACAAACTTCTCTTGGTTGTAATGAGTCAAACACTTCTCTGCTCTGAAAGTGGCATTATCAGACAAGTCTGCTAGGTCTAGAAAACACAGTTTTGTAGCACTTTTACCTCATTTTCACATAAACCCATTTAAAAATATATTTTTAAATATTTCATTTATTATTTTATGTATATTCTTGTATTGCCTGCATGTAGGTAAGTGCACCTGTGTCGTGCAATGCCCACA
>NW_008333866.1:0-407 GCF_000622305.1 Nannospalax galili
TTCTACTGTGTTTCTGTCTTTTTCTGTAGTTCCATTTACTCTCCAGCAGGGCAGTTCAGTCTCTGATTTGGGTTTCTTTATTTTTTTTTCCAATGTTTATGCATATGAGCATATTTCCTGCATGTATATAAGTGCACTCCTGTGTGCAGTGCCCTCAGAGACCTGAAGAGTGTGCCCATTACCTTGGAACTGGAGTTATCTACAGTTGTTAGCCACCATGTGGGTGCTGGGATTCAAACATGGATCTTCTTCAAGAGCAGCCAGTGCTCTTAACCACTGAGCCATCTCTCCACCCTCTGATTTGGGTTTCTAGCCAAACAAACTTCATGGTTCCTGCTGCACCTGGTGCTTGAAGGCTGTCTTTGTTTCTTCATTGCTGTGACAAAACACTCTGACCACTACCAACT
>NW_008333867.1:0-456 GCF_000622305.1 Nannospalax galili
AGACCTTATTGTTGAAGATACCACATACTTGAGTTATAGAATAAGGAGAATAAAGCTAGTACTAATCTGAAAGTTTCATCACTACTGGCTAGCTTCCATACTGCTGGAAGGTGCTATATATGTGACCAGAAGAAAAAAGTAATTATCATTGTCGCCCAACTGCAAACTCTGCAATCTATAATAACAATAAGCCTGACAAGATATGACCACTGGTACAACAGTGGCATGAATGTCATTGGAGTACCCAATCACTTTCTGGTTAAATTTAAGGCCTGCTTCACAAGACAGAATTCATGACTGGCATCGTTAATGGGGTTGAGAACCAAAGTGATAGCCTGGCTCTCAGATGCTGGTGAATATAACTTTTTACCGTCAACACCATCACACCAAGAGCATGAGTAATAAGGTAGTAACAGAGGAACTTTCTTTCCCAGTCCTGGAATGTGTAAATGCTAT
>NW_008333868.1:0-1393 GCF_000622305.1 Nannospalax galili
GCCGCTGGTGCTTCCAGATCCACTGCTGGCCCAGGGATGAGACCACAGTGGAGGGCCATGTTTGACCAACACAACTTTAAAAATTAAGTTTTAAAGGCACAAACCGAAGTACAATGTTGGATGAATTAAACCATTGTGTCCATGGAGACCTATCACATGGCTTACCTAGAATATGAGAGCAGTCTTTGGTCCATCTTAAGATACATTTTTATAAGCATAAAAAATGGTAATAAAAAGTCTAGAAAATTCAGCTTTAAAATATTTGCTTATTTTAATGATAGTCCCTAAAATTTTCTATTATTTTCTGATTTTCTATGTGATTTACATAAAATGGAACAAAGCACTGGTATGATGACACAGTAGGTAAAGGCATTTGTCCCCAACCTTGATAACCTGTGTTCCCAGGATCCACATCTTAGGACAGATCCAAATTTCATAAATTTTTTTGATCACCAAACATGAGCTCTAGCACCTGTGGGCATGTGTATGTGCACAAATACACAACTCATGCACACAAATAATAATTTAATAAATGAATGCCATAAAAATAAATCAGGTAATGATATAAGCATCAAATAAAGAATGTAATTTGGTCACCAGACTTAAGCAATGGATCAGGAACTGACCTGGAAGCCCTTGGCAGGAAGACTAGCTTTCCTCATAGTTCTAGAGGATAGAATGCAAACCACTAAGGGAGAAAAATCTATCAATGATCCAACCCAGTCTTAAAGCTGAATTACCATAATGACTGGCACTGCAAAACTACCTCTATTGGCCCAGTATTTCTACTGTAATCTGGGAGTAATCAACAGCTCAGAGACCATTGAAGAAGAAGATGCAAAAGGATTGTAAGAGGCAGAGTTGGTCCATGAACAAAGGGAAGCAAAGGCCTTCAGTCAGCTGGAAGACTGCACATATGAATTTATGGCAGTGGTGGCAACAAACACAGAATCCAAGTCAATTCAATCAGACAAGGGCCCAGAGTGGATGAGGGAAATGGTTGCAGGTCAGCTCAAGTCTGGGAAATATTTGAGACTGATCACTGCTGGGTGAGGGAGAGTAAACTTTCTTTACAATCTTGATAGGCTGACTAGACTCCAGTGGATGAATTTTACTGATGAACATGCAGGTTCAAATGCTTGACTGTATAGGACTTAACATTTATAGCTAAATATGTGAGGTCTGGTGGGGGGTTAGGAGGTATGGAATGGGGTGGGAATCTAAAGTTGATTAAGAACTGTTGCAGGAAATGCATGAAAGTTGAATACTTTTTTAAAAAGAGCAATACAAAGTATACAATCTATGAAAACGAAACAAAACACTATTGAATGATTGGTAAGAAGAAATCAAGGAACTAAAATATTGTTATAGTGGAATGAAAGTAAAAATATAG
>NW_008333869.1:0-576 GCF_000622305.1 Nannospalax galili
CGTTAGGAGAGAAAATAGGGTTCATTCTTTTAGGTTTAAATCTCGACAGAAGTGTCTTTTAAAATTATCCCAAATGTTACAAGGTTTTGAGTCATGCTTCATGATTCCTCTAAAAACTATAAGGAAATGGCTAATGTAATTCTTCCAAGCTACCTTCAAAGTTCTTGTACATTTGTACATGGATGTATAATACTGAATATCAGACCTAACTATAAAGCAATTTTAGATGACAGCTTAAAAATGCAAAATTTTTATAGAATACTCATATTCAAGAGGCTTAAAATACATCCTGCTTTTGGTTTTCGGGTGGTTGTTTTTTGTTTTTTGTTTTTGTCTTTTTGAGACAGGGTGTCTCTGTCTTATCATGCATTTCAAATATTAAAAAAGGAACTGGAGAGATGGTTCAGCAGTTAAAAGCACGTACTGCTCTTACAGAGGACTTCAGTTGGGTTCCAAGCACCTATGTCAATCAGCTCACAACCACCTGTGACTCTATCTCCAAGGGATATGATGTTTTCCTCTGGCCTCCAGGGGCAACTACACTCACATGCACATAACCCCCCCCACACACACACA
>NW_008333870.1:0-829 GCF_000622305.1 Nannospalax galili
TGTGTATTTAAGCATAAAAATAAGCCAGAAACAAAGTTCACAATAACCAAGACCATGGAGAAAAGCAGCGGGAACAGCCAGAGAGACAGTGGGGTCTATGCATATCATTTGTCTGATTCACTCAGGTGACGTATGACTGTACATGCATGCACTTGGGACATCAAGGGAGGCTGGGGCAGCATTTGTGTTAAACTCAAAGAATTCTACACCATGAAAAGTTTGGAGATCTCATCCCCACACACAGAGAAGTGGTTCTAAGTGGACTCAGCGTGTTCAAAAAGAACAGATGAAGAAGTCAGGAGGGAAGCATGCTGGCAGGGTTAGGAGGAACTGGAAGGAGGAAATGGGTGGGGCAAGGGATGGAAGTGTTCCGGATGCTCTGGTGGTTCAGGCAGGAAGTCCTCTGCAGTGGTCACTCTGGTCTCTGCCAAGTCTCGCAGCCGCACCAATTCTCCTGCAGTGTCCGTGGCAACAAGCCATCCTGCGTGGCCATGTCACCAGCCCATTCAACTCTCTGGAGAGCATGGAGTTGGCCAAGACACGTGTACATTTCCACACTGCGCACGTAGGTCATAAGTGGAATGTGGGCCCTTCAACACCCCTCGGTGGCCCTGGGCCCTCGGGATGACTCAGAATGGGTTACTCCTCAATACAACAAGCAAAGTGAGAAGAGAAGACAGAGGGAATGCTGGGTAGCAGAGTGACCAGCAAATATCTTCTCAAACAAAAACAGGTGTCTACCACACTCTTTGAAGTAAACACGAAGTTGGGCATGGCACCACACATTATAATCCCAGCATTTGGGAGGCTGAGACAAGAGGATCACAAG
>NW_008333871.1:0-600 GCF_000622305.1 Nannospalax galili
TTTTAAAATTCAACCTAATATTGATATTCATGATGATTGTTAGGTACATGGAAATAAAATTTGAGGTAAGTTCGTGCATACAGTTCCACTATCTTGCCATGACTAAATTATCATTTCACTACTGATGAATTATTTTCTTAGCTGTAATTTAATTTTTCTTTGGTACTGGAAGTTCAAAATAGGAACTTGTACAAGCTAAACAAGTGCTACACCACAGAGTTATTACCTCAAGAGTTACGTCCCCATTTTGTTTGTGGATAGAATATGTTTTCCAGGCTAGTCTTAAACTCATTTGATAGTCCAGGCCGCCTTCAAAATTGCAGTCCTCCTGTCCTACCCTCCCCAATAACTGACCTTACAATCTTGTGCCACCAGACCCAGCTTAACTATTAATTTTATTTCTCAGTGCAAATAAAATAAAAACAAATTCCTGCAAGACAGAATAAGAAGTATTTTCATATTTCTCAAGGCAATAATTTATTTGTGAAATGTGGTAAACTAAAATATTTATTGTCACTTTCATCTATAGACATAGATCATATAGGTGTATGTGCATGTGTACGTGTGTATGCATGTATTAGGCTTGGACAGAACATTTTA
>NW_008333872.1:0-803 GCF_000622305.1 Nannospalax galili
CACCTGCTGAGGTTTGAGCCAGACCTGGACAGTGCTGGGGAATCCCAAAGAACAGAGTTCAGGACTGGACAGGTGCCCGGGCGCAGACCTGCAAGGGTTATCTACGCTCAGCCTGCCTGTGCACGAGTCACAGAACTACAGGTTCCCGTAGAAACCAGCACAAGGCATGGGGTCCCTCGGCCCCAGGGCCCACCGCGAGTCGGCCTCCGGGGGCCGCTTCCCAGGACGCGGCGCCCCGCTCCACATCGGGTCAGGCGGCCCCGAAGGCACCGTGACAGCAACCGCGACCGCGATCCCGAACCCGCCCGTCACGGGCCACTCTTCCCCGGGCCGGCTCCAGGAACCCCCGCCCCGACCCCGACCTCCCGGCCCCGCGCGGCCGCGCTTACCCACCTCCAGGCGCAGGGAGGCCCCGCAGGCGCGCAGGAACTCGCGGATATTGCTCAGGCACTCGCTCTCGCTCCGCGGCTCCGGGTAGACCTGCAACACACAGCGGCGCTCAGCGGGCGCTTCTCCTTGCCGGCTCCCCTTCTTTAGGCTGTACCCTGCCCACACCCGGAAGTTGGCCCTGCGCCGGAAGTGACGTCGTCAGACCACGCCCCCGCGGCCGCATCCGGTCTGCCCTGGGTCCTCTCCCTCGGCGGTCTGCTGTATATCTCTGTGAGGCAGGCGAAGCCTGGGCCTCACGAAAACCACCTCCTCGAGGCCTCGCCCACCCCTATGTGGAAGCGCCCCACGGAATTCGGCCTTGGGCATCCCAACCGGGTCCCAGAGGACTAACGTTCTTTCCCACCGAGACTCCT
>NW_008333873.1:0-425 GCF_000622305.1 Nannospalax galili
AAGCCACAGATTAACTCCAACACATTAATAGTGGGAGATTTCAATACTTCATTATCACCAAGAGACAGGTCATCTAGACAATGAACAGAGAAACATTGGAGTTGGATGAATCTATAAATCAAATGCTTCAGACATCTACAGAGCATTACATGCAAACACAGA
Source organism: Nannospalax galili (assembly GCF_000622305.1). Taxonomy (NCBI): domain Eukaryota; kingdom Metazoa; phylum Chordata; class Mammalia; order Rodentia; family Spalacidae; genus Nannospalax; species Nannospalax galili. Next base: position 163 of record NW_008333873.1, read on the forward strand.
AGGATACCAATTTTTCTCAGCAGCCCATGAAACCTTCTCCAAAACATACCCCAAGATTGGAAGCAGAGCAGGCCTCAAGAAATGGAGGATCACTGAAATTCATTGACTTTCTGTGTACCACTGAGATGTATAGAGAAAAAAAGTCAGGACAACAATCCCATTTACAATGGCCATACCAAAAATAAAATACCTAAGCATAAATCTAACAAAGGAGGGGCTGGAGAGATGGCTCTGTGGTTAAGGGCACTGACTGCTCTTGCAGA
>NW_008333874.1:0-513 GCF_000622305.1 Nannospalax galili
TCCCAGCACCCACATGACAGCCAACAACCATTTAGAACTCCAGTTCTAGGGATCCAATGCTCTCTTCTAACCTCCATGGGCATTGCAGGACAAAGGTGCACTTACATCCATACAGACAACACATTCATACACATAAAATAAAAATAATAAAATATTTTAAAAATTTTGTAATCATTTATGTTTTTTTCACTTGACTGATTCATGTCCTTTGCTTAACTTTCTCTTGAGTCCATGGTCTTTATCTTATCAACTTTTAGTCTTGTTTAGATAATTAGAAATTAGTTCTTTTAACTATATGAATTAATTTTTCTTACATTTTTGTCATTTGTCTTTTAAGGTTTATGTTATTAGATTTATCAATCTTCAATTCTGACTTTTCGACTGAATCACTAAAATAGCTTTTTCTACTCCAATGCTATAAAGAAATATATACAATATGTTTCTAATTTCCTTAAATTTACATTTTTATTTTTATTTTATGTGTATGAGTGTATTGCTTGCATGCATGTAAGT
>NW_008333875.1:0-593 GCF_000622305.1 Nannospalax galili
GGAGAGTTTTCAATTTAAATTGTGTTCTTAGGATAAAGATGGAGCCTTGCTTTGCACCTGTCAGTCCTACTTTCTCCTGACCCTGTCCTTGAAGGTCTTAGATTGAAATTGTTGCTCTCTCTCTCTGTCTGTTTGGCAAGTGACTTAGGGGTTTAAAGTCTATTTTAGAAAAGGCCTCCCTCCACCAAGATGTCATCTGAGAGAGGAGGGAAAGCAGCCTCAAGGGGGAAAGCTCCTCAAGGTTGTTCCTAGAAAAATTAAAAAGCAAAGGCAACAGTTTTGAAGACACCTGGGCAGAGAGAAGTAACCACAGGAAGTGAGAGGTTCCTGCAGGAGGCGGAGACCAAGCAACACAGGTGGACACACAGCACCTTGTATGTAGTGGATGAAGCACAGGAGAGGTCCAGGTGACATGGAGTAAACATTGGAATGACATGGTCCTCACCTCACCAAAAACATCTGTATAGATATGAGTGGCTCAACGGGCGGAGTACATGCAGACCTGAGTTCAGATCCGCAGCGTGCGTGCGCGTGCACACCCACCCCGCCCCCCCCACACCACACACACACACACACACACACACACCCACACA
>NW_008333875.1:2211-2490 GCF_000622305.1 Nannospalax galili
CCAATGGGCCTTTCCTCCCCTAAGGTGTTTTGGTCAGGGGATTTTATCACAGCAAAGGAACAGGGGGAACCATTGTCTGGGGCTGCCTACACCACCATCTCCACCATCTCCTCCACCATCGCCTGCATCATCTCTGTCACCATCATCTCCACCATTATGTCCACTGTCTCCTCCTCCGCCATCACCTCCACCATCTCTCCCACCATCTCTCCCACCATCATCTCCACCATCACCTCCACCATCTCTCCCACCATCTCTCCCACCATCATCTCCTCCATC
>NW_008333876.1:0-7097 GCF_000622305.1 Nannospalax galili
ACACACACACACACATACACACATACACACACCTTATTACAATCTATATACTCAGAAAAATGAAAGGATATGAAAATCAAAGCATAAACATAACTTGTATTTCTATATACTAATAATAAAGAATCCAAAGAAGAATTAACACAATTCTACTTTAAATATAACAAAAAGAATAAAATACTAAGAATGAACTTAACCCAGAAGACAAGCTATCTCTATCACAAAAAAACTAAAAAGTACTGTTGAACTAAATGAAAAGAGCATCAGTACAATAATTCCTTTTCATCTGATGGGGATGCTTTTCAAGACTTCATGTGGTGTTTGAAACTGCAGATAAGAGGCAACTGTTGTTCATTATTTTTTTTTCTGTACTTACATACCTATGACAAAGCTTAATCTGTAAGTTAAAGCAACTGTTGTTTTTTTTTCTGTACTTACATACCTATGACAAAGCTTAATCTGTAAGTTAAACATGACTCATAGTTAATAAAATGGAACAATTATGACAATATACTGTGATAAAAGTTATGTGAATGTGTAATGTGTTAAAATACTGTATTGTGTGGTATTCGTGAGTCTTCGTGATGCTCTAAGGTGACCCAGTGCCTACGGAATGAGGAGTAAAGTGGATGAAATAGGCATTGGGAGTAGCTTTAAGCTGCTGTGTCAAAGTCGATCAGGTAACTGAGGTTGTTAAACTGACGACACAGTAGATGACACACACAGTGTGGAAAGCCTGGACAAAGTATGCAGCTAGCACAGGAAAGCGGGAGATTTTCCCAGGCACTCAGGATAGCATGTGCTGTTTATGGTTGAGGTACAGTAATGGTGGGTAATTTCAATACACCACTGCCACCATCAGATAAATCATTCACATAAATACTCACAAATCTTAAACAGGCCCGTAGAGCAAACTGACTTAATACACATTTGCAGACTATTACATCACAAAGTTGAGGAATGCATTCTTCTCAGAAGCCCATGGAACATTCTCCAAAATAGATCACGTTCATAAAAAAAGCCTTTGCAAATGCTAGAAAAAAAGAAAAATAATTTCTTGTATCTTCCCAATAGAAAATTTACAAATAAATGCAGATTGAACATGAGGCCGAATGATCAATGGGGAGATTTCTGGAATTTAAAACATCACTTATACGGGATGCAGCAGTTCCAAAGGGAAGAGATATCGAGTAAATAATTTAAGCATGCACCTCAAGGCCTTAGAAACACAAGAATAAACCAAACCCCAAACTAGTAGAAGGAAAGAAGTAATAAACACATGCCAGAGCTGAAATTAAGGCAACAAAAAGCAAAAGAACAGCACAAAGGACTTCTTAAACAAAGAGCTGATTCTTTGAAATCATCCACAAGATCAGTCACCTCTTAGCTGAACTATTAGCTGAGCAGAGAGGGAACCCACATCGATAAAATGTGATGAAAATGGGGGACGTCACAACAAATGCCAGTGGAATCTGAAGGATCATGAAGGAAGTATTTTGAAAATTTATTGTAGTCGTCAGGGTTCCAAAAGAACGGAACTGATTGAGCGCAAACGCACTGAAAGAGGGTTTATTACATTGGTTCACACAATATAGTCCAAAATGGCCGTCTTCGCACGGCAGGAACCCCTTAGGATAAAGAAAAGGGCTGCGGCATAGCCTGTGCTCCGAGTGCATGTACACAGTTCTGCCTGTCAGGGCCCTGCAACATGGAACACCCAATCCGGATATGTGTGTTTCCATGTATAGAAGACAGAGACCAAACTGCAAAGGGAAACTAACAGAGGGCATAGAAGGCTGGATCTTCCTTCATTCCAGGCTCTCTGTCTTTTGGATAGGGACCCACAGAGCCAGGTGCTAGCATGAAGAAAATGCTTCCTGGAGAAAAGAAAGCCTCTGCACAAAGCACCCACAGCATTCACACTGGAGAGACTGAGTTCAGTAGCTGTTCAGATCGTGAGGTTGGATACCTCAAGCAGTTTCAACCAGCACTGAAGGCCTAGTGGATTCCTGGAGAGCCACTGGTGTTCAGCCCACATCGGAAGCCCAAAGACACAAGGCACTGTATCAGTAAAGGAATTCAGCAGCAGGCCGGGGACAGGGTAGATGAACGTACCAGGGAGATGCAAAAGCAAGTAGGTAAAACCCTTTTCTCTGGGACATGCTTTCATCTGCACTGCCACAGAAAGTGCTACTTACATTTGGGCTCTCCCACTGCAGTTAACCTGATCAAGAGAATAATCCCTCACAAGTATGTTCAGTGGTTTGTCTCTTAGGTGATTCCCGGTCCAGTCAAGTTGACAACCAAGATTAACTATAACATTTATACTCCAACAAACTGGAAAATCTCGAACAGAATAATTTCTAAACTCGTGACCAATCGAGATCGAACCAAGAGCATAAAAGCAACCTAAATACAAATACTGAGCAATGAGATTGAAGCAATAATTTAAAAGCCACCAAAGAAAAGCCCAGGACCAGGTGAATTCACTGCTGCATTCTGCCAGGCCTTTTAGTAGAACTAACACCAATGCTCCTCAAACTAGCTCATTCAATAGGAAGTGAAGGTGTTGTGTTGATAGAATGTATGAATTGCAGGGGCGCCATGAGCTTCTTTAAAGGAAGCCATAAAGACAAAAATTCCTTAAAGTGGCCAACTGGTCCTAAATTGGCAGCCTGGCCTTGCTTAAGCCTTATCAACTGGTCACTCTCTGGACTGGGAGAGACTGTTTATGGAGCCAACCTGTCTTCCCTGTAGATAACTTGCCTGCCCTGCCTGAGAAAATAATCTTAGGAAAAAAATCCTCAATCACCCCCAAAGACACCAGACCCTACAGTTAACTCCTGCAAGCTGCAGCTGGGTCTGGTAGCTTTCTTACAAAAACCTCAAGGTCTTTCCCGTAGTTACAGATGCCTGTTTCTGAGGATGGCTTCTGGCCCTCACTGTGACTTTTCCTAATGAACAGGACACATTCCTTGCCTGTTGCAGGTCTGGCTCTGGTTCTTATTTCTTGACTTTAAACTCCTTTCTTTTCTCTTAAATCTAACAGTGTGACTTCTCCTGAGATGTAAAAAAAGTCTATCCATCCCAGACAGGGAACTAACGGCAGACCAAAGTAACCATTCCACCAAAGTTCAATGCAGCAGACCAGTGAGTTTATCGCGGTTACTTCTAGGAGTATAGGTGTGGGGTTAATTATAGGAGCATGAAATACTCAAAGGCAGCCATATCATGGAAAAGTCCATCCAGCATGGATGACATGGATCATGACTCACAGAAGCTGCATCCTGGGAGCTGTCAGCATGACGGCAGTTAGTACAACAAGTCAGTCTCTTCCCCAGCAGCCTTTACTGCTGATAGAAACTTCCAGAAGGAGGAGCCTTGTGAATTATGTAATTTTCAGGGACTTCCTGATACTTGTGAGTTGTTTGCTTCCTGAGTCTTAATGAGACTCCCTCCAGGATGGGAATGTTTTAGCTGAGAGACTATTATTATACAACAGAAGAAATGCTTCCAAACTTATTCTACAAAACCCTGGTACCAAAACTGGATAAAGACACAACAGAGATGCGAACATCCTAGACAAAATACTGCAAACTTATTTCAAAAAATACATTAAAAATATCATATGTAGCCAGCTGTGATGGCACATGCCTTTAATCCCAGAACTCAGGAGGCAGAGACAGGCAGATTTCTGTGAGATGTAGGCCAGGCTGATCTACATAGTGAGTTCCAGAACAGCTGGGGCTACAGAGAAACTGTCTCAAAAAAATCATATTCCATAATCAACTTAGCTTCATTATAGAGATGCAAGAATGGTTTAATATGTGCAAATCAATAAATATAATACAGATAAGTACAATCAAGGACAAAAATTACATCATCAACTCAGTAGACAAAGAAAAAGCCAACAACAAAATCCAGTAGATTTCTGATCAAAAGTCTTGAGGAAACTAGGACTAGAGGACGTAACTCAGCATAAGAATGACTGCATGTGATTGTTGCATTAACTTTTTCTGGGGAGATACAAATGAATATCCAATCACCCCAGATGAAGGAATCAAGGTATGATTTCACCAAAGTCCAACTTGGTAAGACCAATGAGTTTATTGACCTTTCTTTACAGAGCATGGATGAAGAGACAAGTATAGGAATGGGTGTGACCCCAAAACAACTGCATCCCTGCAAAGTCCTACCATCATGCAAGCTGTATTATGGAGTCCCACTTTAATCTTCCACTTCATATATATATTCATTCTAGCATCTCCCAAGAGCATTTGCAGCTAGGGGAGAGAGTAGAGGCTGGAATCCCAGGAGAGGGTCTTCTGACCCTCCCTAAGGAGTGTCAGTAGTGCCATTACCATTACCAGAGACCTGGCTATCACTGTATGATTCTGCTCTAGTTGCCATGGCTACAAGGCAAAGTCCAAGGTAGCATCTCGTTATGATGTGATGATAAAGGGCCACATATGACAGGGACAAATCTATAGCCAGTATTTTATTGAAGGGGAAAATGAAAAGCATTTCCTCTAGAAAAGGAAGAGGACAAAGGTGTCTGCTCGCTCCACTCTCTCGTCAGTATAGCGCCAGAAGCCATCACTACAGTAAGATGGCAAGAAAAAAAATGGAAAAGACATGGCCTGTTTATAGATTATGTGATCTTATCCTTTTAGAATTCAAAAGACTTCACCACCACCAAACTCTTAGATCAGGAAACAAAAACCAATATACAAAATTAGGGGACTTTTCTATATATCAATAATGAACTTAATTGAGGAAGAAATTGGGGGAAAAAATCTTATTGATAAAACTTAAAAAATAGGAATAAATTTAACCAGGTATATGAAAGTTTACATTAAAACTTTAAAACTCTGAAGAAAACAAAATTTAAGACACTAGAAGATGGATGATTTCCCATGTTCGAGGATTAGTACTGTTATGGGAAACTGAGCCATGGAACCCACCACGCACAGAGAAGATACACCCAGAGACTCACATGGAGAAACTAGGAAGCTTATTCACATCAACAGACTCAATGGCGTTTTCTCCCAAAAAACTCAAGCCCCTTAATTTCTTCACAACTTTTATAGGTCTTCTCACATTACTTTTCAACTGTTCCAACCCATGTTAAACATGGATTTAAGTTACAGCCTACGTGATCACCAGCACAGGTGTTTACACCAAAGGGAAATTCCTGCGGCAGGCATCTTTGCAGAGGCAGATATTTAGGGCAGGAGTTAAGACATTCTTTACCAACATAGTTTATTGCAGGTAAGGGAGTTGCAAACAGATGTTCCACTAGATAACCTTGGTATTCATTTCTCAAGATCGCTTGCCCCCTTTTAGCATTGATTCCTTTTCCAACACAGATTTTAGTAAGCATTCATAAAACCACAATAAAGTGAGTACTATGTCCTAAAGTATAAAATCAGTCATAAAACAATATCAGACACACAAAAATGACCTTAAATGCATGGTATATCTCTTTTCCCCTTCAATATAATTAATATTGTTAAAATGACCATATCCCTGAAAGTAATTCAAAGACTTAAAGCAATTGCCAACAAAATCCCACTGATGATGTTCATCATCAAACAATGTTTTTAGGGGCTAGAGAGATGGCTCAGCGGTTCAGAACACTGGTTGTTCTTGCAGAAGATCCCAGTTCAAATCCCAGCACCTACATGGCAGCTAACAACTGTCTGTAACTCCAGTTCCAGGGCATCCGACAGCCTCTTCTGTCCTCCGCCGGCATTGCACGACACGGGTGCAGTTACCTACATGCAAGCAATACACACATACATATAAAATAAAAGTAAGAATTAAAATATGAAAAAATTTTTTTAAATGTTTTTAAATCCTAAAAGTTATCTTAATACACAGAAGACCAACGCAGTCCTGATGGAAAAAAGTAATCATAAATGCCTGGCTTGAAACAATATTACAGAGCCATAGTAAAAGAAACAGCATGGTCCTGATACACACACAGACAAGGTGCTGCAAAAACACAATAGTTTTAATCAAAAGATTAAAACTAAATCCCTATCTCTTACCCTGCACAAAAATCAACTCAAATGGATCAAATCAGGAAAATGCAAATCAAAACTATGCTGAGATTCCATGTCACCCTAATCAATATGGCTGTTATCAAGAAAACAAACAACAAAAAGTTCTGGTGAGGATGAGTGGGGACAGGAAATCTTATACCTATTGGTGGGAGTGTAAAAAGCAGAGCCAAGCCATTGTGGAAATCATTATGGAGTTCTTCAAAAATTAAATGTTCCTATTTCCCCCTGATTTATTCAATGACTCATCGGTCATTCAAGAGCAAACTGTCCAGTCTCCATGAATTTGTGTAGTTTCCAAAGTTTCTCTTGCCACTGGTTTCTAGTTTTCTCCTGTTACAGTAGCAAAAAAGTCCCTTAAGAGAAAACTGGTCAGGGGAATAAGAATATCTAGTCTGGGTGGAGCCTTAACTTTCGAGTTTTGCCTGGTCATCTGATCACAGGACCACCGTAGGAAGGTGGGACCTTAAGTCCTGTTAAAGAGAGAGGCAGCATACCTAGTTCATTAATGAGATGGTGAACTTTTCCTGCTCAGAACTCCTACACCCTAGTTCAGTCCTGGACTGGACCATAGACATGTAGCTCTGCATAAATCTGCCTGCTTTTCTGAAGAATTCAAAGAATTCTTTCTTTATATCTCTTTTCTTAGCATGATTTCTCGAATGCTTTGGGCTGCTCCAACATGTTCGGCTTCTTTGCTTTTTCTCTTAAGCTCCCTGCCCCTCGCCACCGTGCGGCTGCTATACCTCTGACTTCCACGCAGGCTCTGAACCAGAATGGCATTATGGCTTTCCCTTCTCTCCTCCATTCTCCACTTCATGGCCACTGTTGAGATTCACAGCTTGCCTGCTCTGAGGACTTGTCTTTAAACTCTAATAAAACTGTCCTAAAGCTTCCATTTGAGTCCATTCTTACTATTTTTTTTATGAATAAGACTAAGGACCCTGAAAGGGGGGCCCTTTTTACCCTCATATCAATTCCACCATGATTTGATGAGATACCAAGATTATTTCAATTAATGTATTTTATATATTA
>NW_008333876.1:10364-11783 GCF_000622305.1 Nannospalax galili
CTCAGCGGTTAAGAACACTGGTTGTTCTTGCAGAAGACCTGGGTTCGAATCCCAGCACCCACATGGCACCTAACAACTGTCTGTAACTCCAATTCCAGGAGATCCAACACCCTCTTCTGACCTCTGCAGGCATTGCATGACATGGGTGCACTTACATACATGCAGGCAATACATGTATACATATAAAAAAATAAAAATAATAAATAAAATATATTTTTTAAAATTGTTGTCTCCTTTAAGAAAAGCCATAATGCGAGATAAAGCTGAACTGGAAATTCCGAGAGAAGGTTAAAGCAACTGAAATCCTAAAAGCTGTTGAGGAGAATTTAATGTTATCTTTTGGGGGAACAGACAGTTGTAATTTGTGAGGCTTAATAAGTATACATATAAAAAAATAAAAATAATAAATAAAATATATTTTTTAAAATTGTTGTCTCCTTTAAGAAAAGCCATAATGCGAGATAAAGCTGAACTGGAAATTCCGAGAGAAGGTTAAAGCAACTGAAATCCTAAAAGCTGTTGAGGAGAATTTAATGTTATCTTTTGGGGGAACAGACAGTTGTAATTTGTGAGGCTTAATAAAAAGATGTATATATATCCAAAATAGTTAAACATTTAGCCAAATTTCACATAGTGATAGCGGTAAATAAAGTTTTTGGATGAAGCTTGTAAATCTTTAAAAAAAAATTAGATTTTATAGCTGTAGTAAAGGCTGGCAAGATACCACCCATATAATGAAATATATAACTATTAGGAACTTTTTTTTATAATAAGATGTATTGGATTATTTACCCAATATTGACAAAAGGTGTGGCTATTGATCATGCCTTGAGTGAAAAATTTACATTTAAAATGTAGACATAAATGCCCAGTTATTGAAAGAAGGTGCGGAAATGACAAACCTTCAAAAGGTGATCTTTTAGTTAATAACAGTAATATAGCAGTTTTGCAACACTACAACAGGAAAGTGAACTCCAGGTGTGGACGTTAAACATTTTAAAAAGTCAGTTATAACAATCTGGTAATTTTAAAGAATTGTATAATATTTAATCAAAACTAAATGCTCTTAAATAAACCTTGATCAGGCATACATTTTATTTTTTAAACCAGTTCTTGTAATAATTAGCAAGACTAGAGTAATAACTCCATTGATTTAAACAGATGTTTGAACTGTAACTGTAGACATTTTAAGATGATATATCATCTTTAAGTCGCATCTTTTACATATTTGAAATACCCTACTCAAACTCTCATAACATACAAAAAGACTTTTCTTATTTCTCCATTCCATTCCAGAAGCATCCAGCCATCTTAATCTTCATACCCATCTTTCTTCACTAAAAATGTTTCCATTAAAAAAAAGGGGGGAGCCAGGGCTGGAGAGATGGCTCAGCGGTTAAGAGCACTGACTGCTCTTGC
>NW_008333877.1:0-793 GCF_000622305.1 Nannospalax galili
CACCATGGGTCAATCACTAATTACCCCCTTGAGTCTAACTCTAGAACACTGAAAGGAAGTTATAGAACGAGCCCATAATCTATCATTAGAGGTCCAGAAGAAGAAGTGGGAGAGTCTCTGTTCCTCTACATGGCCCTCCTTTGAAAAAAGATGGCCAAGGGATGGGACTTTTGATCTTGCTACTATTTTGCAGGTTAAGGAATACATTTTCCATCCAGGGCCACACCCAGACCAGGTGGCCTACGTAGTCACCTGGGAAGACTTGGCTCAGAACCCCACATCTTGGGCACGATCGTGCCTACCTCCTAGGAGAGCTGGAGAAAATGAACAAGGGCCCCCTATCCCTTCTGCTCCCCTAAGTCCGCTGGAGAAAATGAACAAGGGCCCCCATCCCTTCTGCTCCCCTAAGTCCCACTTCCTCCATCCTGCCCCTTCAGTCTTCCTCTGAGAAGACAAAGCAGAAACCAGTTCTCCTCCAGGACCCAGCTTCCCTAACCCTCCTTGATCCCCCACCTCCCTATCCTCCTGTGCAGGCACCTCTACCTCAAGAACTACCTCATCCATCCCCTGATTCCTGATCACCCCTGCCCACCATCTAGTAGACTCTGCCTGAGGAGAGATAGAGGGGGCCCCTCTGATTCCTCCAGGACCCAGCTTCCCTATCCCTCCTTGATCCCCCACCTCCCTATCCTCCTGTGCAGGCACCTCTACCTCAAGAACTACCTCATCCATCCCCTGATTCCTGATCACCCCTGCCCACCATCTAGTAGACTCTGCCTGAGGAGAGATAGAG